>NC_056629.2:191467255-191770209 GCF_002870075.4 Lactuca sativa
GATTGAGTTAACTACTAATTGAGTGTCGATTGGAGATAAGTGAGCGATTATCACATAAAAGCTTCTAAACATTTTGCTTCAAAAGATATCGACCTTAACTCGGTTTTGGCTGCATTTCTGATTTTTGACCGACTAACATGATGCTTGTCCCAGTATCCTTATTTTGACCAAAGAAAATATATTAAAGACTAAATTTTACTTTTCATATGAGTTCATTCAGGCTGAATTTTAAGGATGCGAGCTCATTGATTTGTCAACAATACATGTACATGAAAAATGAACTTTATGCAAATGGTTTTTATATTTACTGTTAATTTTTTTTTGGCACAAATGATGGTTTATATAACTATATATTTATTTAAATTAACATGCTACTCGGGTCTACTTATCAATTATATATATATTTTTTGTAAATAAGTTTTGGGTACATTCTTTACGTTAAAGACTAGGTTAATTAAAAATTTTAAATCTGTTTTTTTAGTGCAGATTATCATGAAGATATTTGAGTTCGTTAGGTTCTATATTTGTAAATATTAGGGTACCACAAATGTAAGTGAGCAAAGAAGCTAATATTTTTGTTGGACTCGTAATTTCACGTTCTTTGGGCCTCCAAATTGGGGTCCTTGTTATGGTTTAGGATCCTAGTTATTGGAAATGTGTGCGATTGTCAATCTCCCAAAGAAAATTAACAAGAGACAAGAGCTGGAGCAATTTTATTTTTGATTTTTTTTTATTTATTTAAGATCGGCGGCATATATAAAACTAGCAAACACAAGAACAAAAGAAATGTTAATTGATTACATACATAGGATTTTGCACCCAATACACCCATTTAACACTAAACTTAGCACACCTAAAATTAAACTAAAAATAACAATAGAAAAAAAAGATCAGGATTGAATGATATCCGAAATATCCGTCTTAATAGGTTTGATCTTAGCAAACAACAACCAGTTGCGAAAAGCCCAAATCGCCCAAAATATGGTTAGAACAGTCGCCTCCCAATATCTTTTGATAATTAGAGACAACATCATAGAATCTATCCACAAGAGCTATTCGGAAATAGCCGAAAAAACTGGAATATCCATATCCCACCATTTACCCAAAAGGATCCACAACCGGAAGCTAACCCACAAGAGAAGAAAATATAATTTATTGTTTTAACATCGACATCACAAAGAGGACGTAACAAAGTTATTAACTTTAGACGAAACAAAGTTATTCAATCTAGTAGAATGAAGAGCCGAGCTCAAAACAACATAATCAATCAAAATCCGGGATGAAGCAACAAAAAAAAAAACAGTAGAAGGATCCGCTAACCAAATCCAAGAATCCCTATCCTCCACCAACGTAACACAATCAAGATAACATCTTAAGGAATCGTACCGGAGAGTCTCCTCACCACCTCGAGGTCTTCTAAGCACAAAAAACCAATCAAGCAGTTGTAACATCCCGGAATATCAAGAGTAAAGTTGAAGGGCTAAAAGAGTAAATTGGGAAGGGGAACTCGGCGAGTCCATGGGTGGACTCGGCAAGTAGGGTCGCGACTTTGGTCGCGTGTTAAGTGGCCGACTCGACGAGTCAGCGGATGGACTCGGCGAGTAGGCGCTGAGTGGAGAAAACCCTAAATCCGGAGGATGAGCCCTATATAAAGAACATTATACCCTCTCCCCAGCCTCTTTACCCCTCTGTTGAAGTCCAAATAGCCCTAAGACGTGATTGTGAGGGATTAGAGTGCAATTGGAGCTTGGAGAAGTGGTTGTTGAAGAAATCTTGAAGGAGAAGAGACTTGGATCAAAGGGCTTTGCAAGGATCCAGATTAATCTTCTCTTGGAGCTTCCTTTTGAGGTATTATTTCATTGTTTGAGCTGCTATTATCTAGATTCATCATTTTTGGAGGTGGTAGAGACCATATTCTTTGGTGTATTGGAGTTTAGAGGGTAGATCTGAGGTTGCTACCTCAGATCTGGGATGGAGAAGGGTTAGAATGCATAAAAGTCCCTGTTTTTGAGTGATTGAAGGAGTTATCTTGTCCCAAACCCAAACCCTAGAGTGGAAATGCCTAGATCTCCTTGGATTCACGTAAAGTTTGCCACTTTACGTGACAGATGGCCTTAGGAAGGGTAGATCTATGGTTTGGATCATCTGCATGGCTTGGAAAGCCTCGGTATGGATTCAGACCCGGTGGTACTCGGCGAGTCACATGGGTAGACTCGGCGAGTTGTTTGAAGATAAGCTGGAACTCGGCGAGTTAGAAGAACAACTCGGCGAGTTGGATGAAGATGGCCTGAAACTCGGCGAGTTGGAAGAACAACTCGGAGAGTAAGTTGAAGATAGCCTTAGACTCGACGAGTCTGTTCTTGGACTCGGCGAGTCTTGTCGAAGAGTCCCAATACTTTTTGGTTGAACCGAGAATCGGTGAGTCAAGGGATGACTCGGTGAGTTGTGTGTGAGTGGACTCAGAGTTGTTGGACTCGGCGAGTCTCGGGGTGACTCGGCGAGTTAAGTCGCGGATTGGGGAAATTCTGAGCATGGGGACTCGGCGAGTCATCGGGTTGACTCGGCGAGTAGAGTCAGTCAGGGGTTGACTTTGACTTTGACCAAGGGTTGACCAGTGATTTCCAGGGGCATTTTGGTAATTGTTGGATATTTTTTTGAGTTCAGTGCCTCGGTGGTTGTCCAGTGGTGAAGATCGTATCAGTGATCGGAGCAGCTTGGGTTATCGGTTCAGTCGGCAGTTTCGAGGTGAGTTATCCTCACTATATCGACAGGGTCTAAGGCACCAAGGCCGACCTTTTTATCGGATTGAGATCCGGGTGATTGTTGTTATGTTATTGCTTTGTTATGTTTGCATCCTGGTAGCTAGGATGGTATATGTTAGAGACCTGGTTAAAGTCGGTTCCCTGATAAGTAGGGTGATGCTATGCTAGTGACCGGTTAGGTCGGTATCCTGGTTAGGATGATGATATGTTATGTGATCTGTTTGATCGGCTTGTTGACTGTGAATTCTTATATGATTGTATGTTTATGTGCACATGGTTGTTGGACTGGAGTTGGGTTGAGGCGGGTCCTGCTTTGTGCTATAGGCCAAGATACCCAGGGCGGACCGGTTGTCCCGAAGGCCCAGCGAGCGGTCCGGATAGGCTGTAGGCCCCAAGAGGGCGGACCAGACGTGCCGAGGCTCGGAGAATGGACCAGGACGACTGAAGGCCCGGTGCGGGCGAATCAGTCATGTTGTAGACTCAGAGAGTGGACTAGGTGGATTGAAGGCCCGGTGCGGGCAGACCAATCACACTGCAGACTCGATGTATATGGCTAGACTTGGAGGGTGGACCAGGTGGACTGTTGGCCGGTGCGACGGACCAGTCACCCAGTAGACCCGAAGTGCATGGCTGTTCTGTGATCGGATATGTTATGGCATGTTATGCGTGTTACGTATATGTGGTTGGTATTTTAGGGATATCTCACTAAGCTTTCGGGCTTACAGTTGTGGTTTAATGTTTTTTAGGTTCTTCAAGAGACCGTGGCAAGGAGAAGGCGTGATCGTACCGCTCCTCATGTTTTTGTCGTGATGTGATTCTGGGAATACTTTAAATAAATTGGATTGAAAACCTTTTTGTAATAACTTTAATGGAATCGGGTTGTTTTTGAAAAATTTAAATTGGTTGGAATTTTTCGGTCGTTACAAGTTGGTATCAGAGCCTTGGTTTGAGTGAATTGGAGGAACACTCGTGTGACTCCAGTCTCAAATCGAGGAGGGTTTTCAAAAGAGAATTTAAAATGGTTTTCAAAACGAGTAAAGCAGGACGCGGAGGTACGATCAGCCGGAGCCAGTAAGTAACCCCAAAATACCATGCATGATAATTGTTTTGAGCATTGTTAGAACAACATGCTAGTGCTAGGCTAGGGATGTTCAGGATTTCATGATAATGCTGCCTGATTTGTGATGCCTGTAGCCTAGGGTTTCCTTGTGGGAGATTTCCAGTGTTCCTCTAGTGGTGAGGGTTGAGCGCTTGTTTGCATGTTTTCACTAGGGTGTTGTGGTAGTACTTCATACAAATATGGGTAGGTGTGGAAGGTAGTATGGGCCCGTACTACTGAAAGCACAGGACCCATACGCGTATCAGGGAAACCATGACCTCTAGGGTAGGATTGAGAGTTGGTTCCCGGGATAGTGGGAAGAATTTGAGATTTTGTGGTGTTTTTCAGTATGGAGATTCCGAGGCATGCTGGAAGTGGATCCGGGTCAGGATTGGGAGCAGGAGAGGGAGTTCCGGGCGGATCAATACCGCCCGAGGTTATTGGTCAGATGAGCACATGTGAGTTGGATGCGAGGATTCGTGAGATCCTGCATGATGAGATTGCTGCGTTGTTCCGTGCTGAGTTGCCGGAACTGTTTGGGTCGATCAAGACCGCCATGGTTGAGTATTTTGATGAGCGCTATGCAGCTCTCATTGAGACGGCTGTCGCGGCAGCTACAGCGGCTGTAGCAGCGGCAGGGGGAGGAGCTGGTCGGGGTTTTCAGTATCAGGACTTCGATAATTCGAAGCCTCTTACCTTCGATGGAGTTCAGGACCCGATTGTTGCTATGAGGTGGTTATCGAACGTGGAGGGGTGTTTCTTCACGTGTTCATGCCCTGCTGATAAGAAGTTGAGGTGTGCTCTGAACCTGTTGAGGCTCGGGGCGAAGGATTGGTGGAGATTGACCACGGGGTCATATTCGGATGCGCAGAGGGCTGCGGTTTCATGGGATCAGTTCAGAGAGATGCTCAACACTCGTTATGTTCCGCGAGTTGAGAGGGAGAGATTGGCTCAGGAGTTCCTTGAGCTGAAGCAGGATTCGGAGTCGGCGACTGAGATCACCAGGATGTTCACTGAGAGGGCGATGTTTTGCCCTGAGTTCGCTTCGGAGCAGGCTCAGATGTCCCGATATCTGAGCATGCTCAAGAGGGATATCAGACAGTTTGTGTCTACGCAGAGGTGCGAGACTTTGTTGGAGTTGCAGGAGGCTGCCAGGCGGCGTGAGTTAGAGATTGAGTTGCAGTTGCGTGAGCTGAGGCAGGCTCCCGTGCAGTCGCAGCCGGCGCCAAAACGGTCCAAGACCGTTGATTCTAGAGTGGGGGATCTGAGTAGCCACACTTGTGGGAAGTGTGGGAGGAGTCACACCGGAGTTTGTAGGTCCGGTGGTGCATGCCGCAAGTGCGGAAAGGAGGGGCACTATGCGAGGGATTGTCGGCAGTCAGCGCCGGTTCGGGATTTGAGGATTTGTTGTCATTGTCATCAGGTTGGACATTTGAGGGTCAACTGTCCACAGCTTGCTGCAGGACCGGTGCAGGCTCCAGCACCGGCCACTTTGAGGATCACGGGTGGAGGTCAGGGTGGAGCGGAGCCCCCAAGGGCTCAGGGTCGTGCTTGTCAGCTTATAACAGAGGAGGTCAGAGCAGTGCCGGATGCAGCCGCGGGTATGTTTCTTTCTTGATGTCTTGATTATCTTGTGATTATTGTGGGTATTGTTTATCTGCTAGTCTCTTTGTGTGGTTTTCGGTGTGGTATTCGTTGTTCTTTGAGAATTATGGTATGGTTATGGGTTAGTCATGGGAATTTCGTTGGTTATCTTTCATGAGGGGTTGTTAGTGGAAACCTGGCATTGGTCTGAAGGCCGGGTAGCATCTGCTTTCTGAGGAGTGGTTAGCTGCAAATTGAGTTTCTTTCGAGTGGGATGATCAGTGTGGAAATGTGATTTTTGTGAAGGTTGTTAGTGCTATTGGAAATCAGTCTGCGTGTAAGTGTTGGTTTTGTGCAGGGTTGTTTTGGGAGGTCGGTGATAGCGATCGGTGGTTGATAATCAGTGCTATAAGTGGGGGAGAATTGGAAAATTCTCCGGAAGATCGATGAGCATGTGAGGTTGCTTAGCTGTTTGGGATTCAGCAGTGATCTGTCAGCCCAGAGTGTAGGCTGGTATGAGTAAGTGTTAGGCATGCAGGGCGGGATACAGACCTAGGGCATTTGATTGTGGGGGGGGGGGGGGGTGGGGGGGGGCCTGGGATCAGGCCGGGATCGATTATGTGTGATGGAGATAGAGTTCGGAACCCCTAGAGGGCTAGAACAGTATGCATGGGAGGATTTCCCGGAGAGATAGCTCGGAATGATGAATGCTAGTTGAGCGGTCCGGATAGACTGAAGGCCGGTAGGCGTACCAGTCAGGCCGAAGGCTCGGAGAACGGTCCAGCCAGGCTGAAGGCCCTGGAGGGCGGTCCAAATTGGCTAAAGGTTCTAAAAGTGGTCCAAATTGACTGAAGGCCTGGTAAGGCGGTCTGGTCATGCTGAAGACTCTACAGGTATCATTAGACCGGTTCGAGGAAAGGGATTTTGTTTGTTGCGATGTGTTAGCATTAGAAGGTCTGGCCCCGGGTATTGATCTTGATTAGTGGAGATAGTGCATGGGCTTGAGAGTCCCTACGAACAGAGTTAGAGCATGTGTGTTGGATGGATAGCGGTTACGCTATGAAGGAGTGGTGTAGCATTGGGCAAGCGTCATGGCACTTGTGGTAGTGTCAAGGCAGCCAAGTGGTTTTCCTTGGTAAGGAAAGGGAAGAATGTAGCTCCGAGAGGGAGTGTTAGTTCATGGAAGTGAAAGCAGCAGTGCAGAGTTATGATTGGAGTAATCCAAGTATGGTCATCGAGCAGCGTGTTTGCGGCAGTGGAATGGAATCACATCCGGATTGGATGTCTGCTGAGGTCATGGAAGGAATTCCGAGGGTGTAGAGCCAAGAGGCTCGGAAGGGATGCAGGGATGGAGTCTTGGATTCCCAGTTTGATTTTGATCAAGGAATGGAGTATGTAGGGGTAATTCATCCTGGGGGATGTTTGGAGGTGTCATCAGTGTGATGGGTTTTCCCAACCCGAGGGTGCTAGAGCTAGTTCAACATGTGTATGTGATTGCAAGAGGAGAACTCATGGGAGTTGCTCTAAAGAATGTGTCATTTTTCGGCATGGGATGAATAGAGTCGGACTCGGATCGGGAATCCGGTGGTTCGTGGTTATTTCTAGCTCATATGGGTCGAGCAATTGTTGTAATTTGGAGAAGTGATGCATCATGGGTAGTACTCAGTTGTTAAGTGGGGTTATCAGATGGTAAAGCCGGTGGCCGGCTTGAGACGGTGGTCAGGACACCGTAAGGAAGGAGAAAGTGAGTTCGAGTTTCGATGGTTGTGCCTTGAGGAACCTGGTATGGTTAATGCCAGGTGGCGCGTTGCGGGAGTATTTCTAGATTTGAGTTGTCGCAGGGTTTGAGGGAGAAGCCTAATTTAAGTGGGGGAGAATTGTAACATCTTGGAATATCAAGAGTAAAGTTGAAGGGCTAAAAGAGTAAATTGGGAAGGGGAACTCAGCGAGTCCATGGGTGGACTCGGCGAGTAGGGTCACGACTTTGGTCGCGTGTTAAGTGGTTGACTCGGCGAGTCAGCGGATGGACTCGGCGAGTAGGCGCTGAGTGGAGAAAACCCTAAATCCGGAGGATGAGCCCTATATAAAGAACATTATACCCTCTCCCCAGCCTCTTTACCCTCTGTTGAAGTCCAAATAGCCCTAAGACGTGATTGTGAGGGATTAGAGTGCAATTGGAGCTTGGAGAAGTGGTTGTTGAAGAAATCTTGAAGGAGAAGAGACTTAGATCAAAGGGCTTTGCAAGGATCCAGATTAATCTTCTCTTGGAGCTTCCTTTTGAGGTATTATTTCATTGTTTGAGCTGCTATTATTTAGATTCATCATTTTTGGAGGTGGTATAGATCATATTCTTTGGTGTATTGGAGTTTAGAGGGTAGATCTGAGGTTGCTACCTCAGATCTAGGATGGAGAAGGGTTAGAATGCATAAAAGTCCCTGTTTTAGAGTGATTGAAGGAGTTATCTTGTCCCAAACCCAAACCCTAGAGTGGAAATGCCTAGATCTCCTTGGATTCACGTAAAGTTTGCCACTTTACGTGACAGATGGCCTTAGGAAAGGTAGATCTATGGTTTGGATCATCTGCATGGCTTGGAAAGCCTCGGTATGGATTCAGACCCGGTGGTACTCGGTGAGTCACATGGGTAGACTCGGCGAGTTGCTTGAAGATAAGCTGGAACTCGGCGAGTTGGATGAAGATGGCCTGAAACTCGGCGAGTTGGAAGAACAACTCGGCGAGTAAGTTGAAGATAGCCTTAGACTCGACGAGTCTGTTCTTGGACTCGGCGAGTCTTGTCGAAGAGTCCCAATCTTTTCTGGTTGAGCCGAGAACGGTGAGTCAAGGGATGACTCGGTGAGTTGTGTGTGAGTGGACTTAGAGTTGTTGGACTCGGCGAGTCTCGGGGTGACTCCGCGAGTTGAGTCGCGGATTGGGGAAATTCTGAGCATGGGGACTCGACGAGTCATCGGGTTGACTCGGTGAGTAGAGTCAGTCAAGGGTTGACTTTGACTTTGACCAAGGGTTGACCAGTGATTTCTTGGGGCATTTTGGTAATTGTTGGATATTGTTTTGAGTTCAGTGCCTCGGTGGTTGTCCAGTGGTGGAGATCGTATCAGTGATCAGAGCAGCTTGGGTTATCGGTTCAGTCGGCAGTTTCGAGGTGAGTTATTCTCACTATATCGACAGGGTCTAAGGCACCAAGGCCGGCCCTTTTATCGGATTGAGATCCGGGTGATTGTTGTTATGTTATTGCTTTGTTATGTTTGCATCCTGGTAGCTAGGATGGTATATGTTAGAGACCTGGTTAAGGTCGGTTCCCTGATATGTAGGGTGATGCTATGCTAGTGACCGGTTAGATCGGTATCCTGGTTAGGATGATGATATGTTATGTGATCTGTTTGATCGGCTTGTTGACTGTGAATTCTTATATGATTGTATGTTTATGTGCACATGGTTGTTGGACTGGAGTTGGGTTGAGGCGGGTCCTGCTTTGTGCTGTAGGCCAAGATACCCGGGGCGGACCGGTTGTCCCGAAGGCCCAGCGAACGGTCCGGATAGGCTGTAGGCCCCAAGAGGGCGGACCAGACGTGCCGAGGCTCGGAGAGTGGACCAGGCCGACTGAAGGCCCGGTGCGGGCGAATCAGTCATGTTGTAGACTCAGAGAGTGGACCAGGTGGATTGAAGGCCCGGTGCGGGCGGACCAATCACATTGCAGACTCGATGTATATGGTTAGACTCGGAGGGTGGACCAGGTGGACTGTTGGCCGGTGCGGCGGACCTGTCACCCAGTAGACCCGAAGTGCATGGCTGTTCTGTGATCGGATATGTTATGGCATGTTATGTGTGTATGGTATATGTGGTTGGTATTTTGGGGATATCTCACTAAGCTTTCGGGCTTATTGTTGTGGTTTAATGTTTTTCAGGTTCTTCAGGAGACCGTGGCAAGGCGAAGGCGTGATCGTACCGCTCCTCATGTTTTTGTCGTGATGTGAGTCTGGGAATACTTTAAATAAATTGTATTGAAAACCTTTTAGTATTTACTTTAATGGAATCAGGTTGTTTTTGAAAAATTTAAATTGGTTGGAATTTTTTGGTCGTTACAGCAGTCGAATCCGATCAACTACCATACATTTTTTTGGAGGCCAAGGGCATAATCCTAGGAAACTTCACTTTTAACGAAAAATCACCACACCACACCACACATCATGCCAAAAAGCAATAGATTGGCTGTCACCAATTTCACGGTTGCACAAGGACAATAGATCAATGTCTTTAATACAAAGAATTTTAGAAGATCTAATAACCTCGAGCCAAATAGACGCAACACTCCTAAGAGAACCATTGCCAATTCCACCATCCAAGCCATAAATACTTCTAATCACAAAAGCCCATAACTCATTCAGATTCATTCTGAAGTGCCAAATCCATTTGAATAGAAGAGATCTATTCAAAGAAAACATACTTCCAATACCCAACCCTCCAAGAGCTTACTAGCTAAGCATTGTTTTTCCAAGCTACCCAAGTAATCTTTTGGTCCTCCGAGTCTCCACCAATGAAAACGTTATTGTGCATAGACTCCAAAGTTTTTTCCACAGCGACTGACATTCTATATAAAGACATGTAATATGTCAGGAGATCACCCAAAACTGATTTAATCATGGTAAGCCTTCCCCCAATAGAAAGAGTATGAGCCTTCCAAGCTGACAATTTAGATTTAAATTTGTCAACAACTCCCTTCCAATTGGTGATACGAGACATATTACACCCAACCGAAACACTTAGATAAGTCATTGGAGATGAAGAAGCCCCATAACCAAGAACCAACACCATATATGTGATCTCCCTAAAAAAACACCAATACCAAACAACTTAATTTTATGAACATTTATCTTTAGTCCCAAAGAGAGAAAAAGACAATCTAACATGCTAATTAAATAGATAACATTTCAAAAAGACCATTCCCCCAAGAAAGTAATGTCATTTGCATACATCAAATGCTATATCTTGAAAGGAACCTGACCAATAGAACTAGGTCTAAAAAGACTAATGGAAATAGCCTTCTGAGTAACGACATGTAAACCTTCCATCGCAATGATAAAAATAAAAAGAGACAATGGGTCACCTTGACGAAGTCCTCTAGAAATTTCGAACTCATCTGCCGGGGCCCCATTAATCAAAATGGAGGCACGAGCATTCCAATGGAAACCCTCAATCTATCTTCTCCATTTATTCCCAGACCCCATCTCAGCCATTACCAAATCTAGGAAGTCCCATCGCAAGGAATCGTAAGCTTTCTAAAAATCAACTTTAAAGACTAAGAAGCTCTTCTTCCTTTTTTATACCATTCCATAACTTCATTAAGAACCATAGGGCAATCCAAGATATTTCTGCCTTTAACAAAGGCATACTACATAGAGCTAATGCAACTCCCTATAACCAAACTGAGCCATTAGCTAACAGTTTGCCAATAATTTTATATTGACATCCTACTAAGTTAATCGGTCTAAAATTTGAAACCAGCTTAGGAGAACAGACTTTAGGGATCAAATCAATAAACGAAGAATTACAACCTTTAGGAAAGATAGTTGTAGCAAAATAATCTTCTATAAGTAAACAACAACGTCCTCAATAGTCAACCAAAAAGGCAAAAAAAAACCCATTTGGACCCGAGGCACGGTCGCTACCACAATCCCAAACCGCATGTTGAATCTCCTCCCGAGAAAAAGGAACTTCCAAACTATATGATTGCAAAGAGTTTAGCCGTTTAGGAAACTCTACATCACACCACATCCGAGGACCAAGATCCGGAGAAAAATGCTACTTAAAGTGCTAAAGAAATTCAGATTTAATCAAGGAAGGATCTTCAATCCAACTACCGTCTTTCATAACCCCCTTTATCGCCATTTGCCTTCTTTTTTTCTAAGAATACCGTGAGAAAACTTAGAATTTTTATCGACGTCAATAGCCCATTTGACTTTAGCTTTTTGAGCTAAGTCTTCAGCATCAATCCTTTGTAAATCGGTTAACTTTTGTATCTCCTCATTCGTAGAGATTAAATCTTCACTAGAAGCAACGCCTTGATCAACAAGAATATCCATGGCTGAAATATAGGAGGAAAGACCCTCTTTTTCTTCCCTATGAGATTTTCAAATGAAAGCATTCCACAGACAAATAACTTTATTCAGATTTGATCTTTTTTAGCAAAAAAATCCCTTAGCATCATTGATACCATCATTTAACCAAGTTCCAATCACCAATTTGTGAAAATCCTCCATATCCAACCACAAGTTGAAGAACAAGAATAAGGTAGGGCCAAAATCTACCGCTTTTTCTTTAAGTACAATTGGTCGGTGATTGGGGATGAACTTATGAAGAACCACAACTGAAACACAACCAAAAATATCCAAGAAGCCATTTGACCTGAGGCATATATAGAGTTCACTCATTTTGGAAGCCCACGTGTCCATCCACGTGAAAACATAACCACCCAAATCAACCTCAACCAACTGTGCCTCCAAAATGAACTCATTAAAAAAAATCAGCATTACTTTGATAAAAACCGAACCAAATCTCTCAGAAGCCTCCCAGGCCTCATTGAATTCACCTATAAGAACCATTGAACCACTCCATTTTCTAATCAAATTTAGTAACTTAGACCAAAGACGCCTTTTATCCAACAACAATTGGGAGCATAAACAGAAACAAAGATCAAAGGGCAATTAGAAGAAATCCAAACCCATTCCAATGTAACAAAGTTATCATCACAAAAAACTTTATGTTTTTGGAAAATCAATTTATTCCAAACACATAAAACACCTTTAGAAAAACCTCTAGCGGAACTACAAGAGAAATATAAAAAATTATTACCTCACAACTGACGAATAGAGCAAAGATCAATATGAACAACTTTAGTCTCTTGAATCGCAAGAAAATTAAAGTGATGAATGTTACATAAGTTTTTTTACCATATTCTTTTCTCCCAGTCTCCAAATACTTGAACATTAATGGACAAAACATGCATTGATTACCAAAGTTTTCTCCATTAATAGCTATGATGTAATCAATATTTTGTTCACAACCTGACATGTCCCAACCTAAAGCATTCCCAACAACGACAGTAGCTTCCAATTAGTTGATCATAGAGAAAACCGAAGTTTCTTTTTTGAAGTTAAAACCAAAAAAACTTTCTTTCTTTCTCCTGGTTGAGACATCACCATTAGAACCCGAATCACCATCCTTTTCTTTAATATTCTTATTAGGAATATGATCAACAATCTCATCAGTCTTGTTTCCCATAGTAGAAACAGTAGGCATGAAACCTGGTGGGAGTTGGGGATCCAATTCTATTATAAAATCATCCTTAACTTGAATCAAATGACTCGTAGTCTCCTTTGCAATAAGTGGATCAAGTTGGATTGGATCATTATCTTTCTTCGCATCAGATTTGAATAATGGATTAACATGCATTCCATGAGAAATAGGGAAAGATTTCTCACACAGCTATGAAACATCATCAACTTTTTCTTGTAATGATTGCACATACACATCATCGTCACTCTCCACCATTTCCCCCTCTTCCACATCCGTATCACCATCCTCCTTAAAACATTTTCTAAATGATGGAACCCAAGAATTAAGCTCTCGAACACGGACATATTACTCAACTCCAATTAAAGTAACAAGCATTGATTCATACACCAAGGCAGTATAGTTAGAAAGCATGATTATAGTAGTGGAATATTTGTTATGATCATCTTAATTCTCCAAAGTCAATAACTTACCCCATTTGGATACAATTTTATTAAAAGTATAATTGCACTAAGCAAGTAAAGGTACACCTTCAACTCCAACCCGAACAATTCTATCGGAAACATAAAAGTCATCATGCCATGGCTTCAGATCCGAAAACCAAGTATTAAAGCATGCATGATTCAAGAATCTATCTCTTGAAACGCTAGGATTGAAATCCAGGAGCACCCATAGACCCCCAAGATAATAAAAGTCAACCTCTGTAAAACCTTCACCTTGGATAATACCACAAATGTTTTCAATTGATCTATAATCTTTAAAGCAACCCAATAATGCCATAGGGAAGTTATGTCTCTGATTAGCATCACACTTTATCAATATTTTAGAAGGAGGACTAGGAGATTCACCTCCTTTTTATCTAGATTTTTATCTCCCGAAAGAACCTAGGCATAAGAGATCCTCCCCATAACATTCTTAGAATCAATACGTGACTGATCTTGAGGAGGATTAGCCTTAGGTTTTTTGGCTTATCTAGAAAACCTAGCCTTGTTTTCATGCAATCCTAAGTTCCCTACTCAAATATTACACAATAAATTTATAAGAGTTTAATGATTCGAAACCTTAATGAATCGGAAAAAAGCAAACATATGCCCCAACTTATTCATCTCGTTCGCAATAAAACAACAGCCACTACACCCAATCGACCACAAATGTTCCACAGTTCACAAACAGTTAAGTGAGAGGAGAAATTGGAAACGTAATCAGTGAACGTAATCTTTTCTAATTGCTTTTCTTTTGAATTGTTGAAATGTTGTTGCGCTAATCGTTTGAAAACTATGACAACCGTCCAAATTCGATTTTGTTCTAGATTTGAATAAAATCAGTTGCACATCTAGGCACGCCACATTCTAGAATTAAAAACTAGAGACTAAGTTATGACCTACTAGAAACTTGGAAACCATTAGAAATGATGGATAATATACTTAGATCTCACATTAATATGTGATTTCTATAGCCACTTTAACTTAAACAACTATCCAAATTTGGGTCATTCCTTGACTCGAACATCTTTATATATTCATGTAGACACATCATGTGTTTGACCTAGTAGTCAGAATTAGGTCAAACTTCATAGGAATTTAAGTCAAATTTGAAAACTAGGACTAGTATACTTGATTCTTCAATTTCAGTTGAAACTCAAAACCACTACATATAATGCCAATAAACTGACAAAAGCAAACAACAAACATTATTTCTAACTAGAAAAGAGTTATGAAACTCTAAAATAGTTTGAAGTCTCAAAATTCAATTAATTTTGATATCCAAGGGTTTGCAACATTCCTTAAAACCCTAAAAGTCCTAAATACTTAAATTTACATTTAAAATCCCATAGAAATTTTTATAAACTCAATGATATCAAATTAAAATAACCAAGTTATGAAATATAATCAAGGAAATTATAATTTAAAGTACCAACATTTATCCTTAATTTATAAGTGAAAAATAAAGGATTTTTATAAAACAATGTATAACTTAATGTATATTTTATAAAAGTTGGAAAAAGTTGATAAAAATTAAGGAATGAAACAAAAAATGAAAGAGAAATTCAAATTTTGGCTCTTTACCCCTCCCCAAGATTACTCTTCCCTAAAACATCCATCATTTTATCCTCTTACACACTCCTTACTTCTCTTTCACTTTTTCTCCATCACACTCCACCACCACTCAAACTATCTCTAAATCTCTCTCAATTTTGAAATCCACCAGCCAAGCACATCTAGATTACATGAAATTGTCACCATGTTAGAGTGTTCCTCAAGGTAAAAACATTTTCCCTTCACTTTTCCATTCAAGATTTTAGGTTTTCTTGCATCTTCTTCTTCTTCTTCTTATTTTTCTTCTTCTTATTCTACACCATTCTATTGTAAAATCATGAACACTTGCACCTACTCACGGTTTTGATGATGATGGTGGTAGGACTTCACCCAAATACATGATGCATGTTGCAAATGATGAAGTCCCATGACCTAAACCTATGTCAAAATCAAGGTAATGCACTTTTCTACAAGTTTTGGTGGAAAATCACCACATGCACCCTAATTTTTCTTTCAAAAACAAGTTTTGAACATTTCAAACTCATGTATGGCCCTGAAACCAACATGCATATGATAATCTTCAAGCTTAGATGCTAGATGTTCAAATTTCATCGCTAAAAAGCTTTTAAATATGTTCATAAAGTATTTATTCACAAATAAATATCTAAAACTCCTTTTCTATCCAAAATACCCCCCCCCCCCAGAATCCCAGCAACAAAACAAGATGATCTGGAAATTTTTAGAAAATAATTCGTTTTTCTTGAATTATTGTAATTTTTGCAAGAAAATAGAGCAAAAATTCACGTAAATAACTTTTTTAGGTAAATAAATTCTAGGAAATTTATGGGATGACCTATACATTGTTTAAAGAGATTTTATGAAGTTGCATGAATCTTTATATCTATTTTCTATTTATATCGATTTCGTTTTACTAGAACAAATAAATTGTAAAATTTAGTTATGAATGTTGAAAGACATTTTGGATAATTTTTACACCTTATGAACATTATAAAACGTTCACACAAAAATCTACAAAATTTTCCATGACAATTTCTTTTTTTTTTCCTGGATTTAATAAAATTTTAAGGGTTTAGATTGAGAAAAAATAGCTATACATATCCAAAAATCATAAACATTTACCAGTATATCTTATATTATAGTCGGATGCCAAATAAGAAGCTTAATGATTTTCTCTACATTTTACTATTTGTTTCTATTTTGCTATGATTAAACACCCATAAATCTAAAAATCAAACTCCACTATTTGAAAACCACTTTTGATATTTTTCCCATCTTATATGAAATATAAAATAGTTGTAAAAAGTTTTTGAGGAATTATCTTAGCTTTTTACTATTTATTCCATTTTTCTTATTTTAAATATACTTAAATCATGAAAACTAGACCCCACTTTATAAAAACAACTTTAGACATTTTTCCCAGCTCATATATATTGTATATCATTTGTAAAAAAAGATTGACATTTTTTATTAACATTTTTATATTTTTAATAATTTTATGATGATTTCAGGAAATTAAATGGTGGAAATATAGTTAAGCTTATCTAAAACTCAAGAAAACTTACCAAATGATTTTAACCTACTATGGAACCAAGAATTAAAGTTTGGTGACTTTTATTTACTATTTACTATTTAACTAGAAATTGTTGGTGTAAAACACATCTAAAGTATAAAAACTGGGTTTTATTGATCAAAAGCAAAATTTAATATTTTTCCTAGTTTAGAGACACTGAGAAATAGTTACAAAAAAATTCTAAGAATTTTTCATGATAACTACTATTTTTCCATGATTTTATGATTAAAAGAATTAAATTGGTAAAAATACTGTGGCATATAAAAAATTCATGAAAAATTACAAGGAGGTTCTTAATTATAGTAAACACATAAATATAAACTTTTAAGATTCTTAGATCATATTTGATTGGGATTTTGGATATCCAATCTTTGGAACACCTCCTAAAATGTTAAATTTTTACATTTCAAAAATAAAAAATTTTCCACTTAAATTGTTATGTAACAAATTGACTCATGGGAATTTAAATTTCACAGAAAAATGTTTGTAACTTAACAATATCAAAATTCTGACACAATATTGGCGTTGTTCTGTTGTATAAGATAAGTATACTAGTATTAGATTTCGATTAGAGACTCACTAGTGTGTAACATTGTTGTAGGACATTGGTAGTAGGTTGTGTGGAAATTAGTTCAAGGCATCGTTAACATCATCTCAAAGCATTGTGAGTATTCACGACCCCTATTTTTGGTTTTATGTTTAGGGTGGAAAAGCATTTCCAAAATTTATTTATGTTCACTGTATGTAATTTAACTTGTATAAATTTAGTTGCTAAATCTTCATGTATGTGTATGCACTTGTAAAACATGAGGCCTTATCATCTAAGTCCCTTGCACTCTACTTCACCCATTAACTCTTTGATCCAATGGTCATTATGGATAGTTCTATTAGGAACTTGACAATTCCTCACTCACCCGATTGTGGAGTGCATTTTACCATGTCCATCTATGGAACGATAAGCATAAACCTTGATATGGCTTCTATCATAGGTCTGATTGAGAACTCATTGTTTGTTCATTATACATATACACACTCATTTACTCATTTTAGCAACGAACTACTATTTATGCATATTTGTTTACTCATTTTAGAAACGAACTTTCATTTATGGAAAATTTTATCAATATTATGATTTTCATGATTTAAAACTATGTTATGCTATAAAACTGTGAACTACCCAACTATCTTGGCAGTTAACTGCTCATTTTACATGCTTTTTCAGGAATCATCTAGTAAGATGGCACGTAGTGACACACTACTTACTTGTAGGAGCATTTGCATGTGTTTTTTTAAAAACATTGTAATTTTTTTAAAAAGTTGTTCAAACTCATTGTAAATCATAATGCTTTTTAATACTATGGTGGTGTTGTCTTTTAACTTTTGCTCTGAGACCCTTTGTACTGTTGCGCCTCGTGTTTTCGCTTTAGCGAGGTGTGACAAAAGCATAAGAGCATTTCTTATACTATACCTTAGTCCATTCACCGTCATCAATAATGATGATCCATAGATGATCATAAACAAAAGCCAACCAGCATTTGAATTTGCTCAAGGACCGCTGGTACCGAGAATTCTGAACTAGTAGGTATCGAGAATTTCGAGAATGTTTGTAGATTTACACAATCTACCAGACATGCCTGGAGAAATAGAGGAGGTCTGCCGATATTTTCACTAGCTGGAGAAGAAGACCCACCTTTATACCCAACATATAGAACTAGTACCCATTAGAAAAAAACAGAAGTGTGAGACACACAATTATCTCTTTTTTAAATATTATTGGAGCAATTTTCTTAATAATCATTCATGTCGATAATGCTGATTACAACTGAAATAAATATGTAGACATAAACTTAAAATAGGGAAATAGGTGGTCATGGACCTTATGCAAAATAAACGATTGACTACTTCTAACTTGCACTGCTTCTAATTTTAAGTAAAATATGATGGGTTTTGAGCATTACAACATTCTTATGGTGCACATGCAACCATAATTTTTGGATCTAGGTTTTTCTCAAGTTATACATGCAAATCAATTTTCCAAAGCAAGAACCCTAAACTAGCATACAATTTTTAGATTTAACAAACAAACAAGAGTTAGAAGAATACCTTTCTTGTTAACTAGTAATAACAAGCAATCCTTTCCTTGATCTTGAACTTCAAGAGCTTAGTGCCTCAAGTGTTGCACCTCAAATGGAGTCACAAACACCACAAGCAAATAATGAGAACAAGGAGAGGTAGAAATCAGCTAGGGTTGCTTCTAGGGAAGCAATGGTCGATTTCATGAAGCTAGGGGGGGGGTTCCTTTTATAGTTGAGGCTGCTAGGGTTTTTCAACTGGAAACCCTAATTTCCTTTTCTTAGACCCTAAGAAACACATAGATCCCTACATGGTAAGCCTTGGACAAAAACTCTATGGGCTTCCCATAGATTTTCGTCCACCCTATACCAATAGGATCTATTAGCTTAAACTATACCTATTACTGATTTACATAATCAGTCCCTATTCTTTTAATTAGTTTCTTTTGATCACTAAATTAATTCCAATTTAATTTCTGATCAATATTAATCAACTAATATGATTTCTCAATTAATATATTATTCTTATAATATATTAATAAACAATTTAAATAACCTTTTTCTCCAAAACTCATTCTGTCCAATTGCTATGGTGAATGCAACCCAAAAGGATCATGTTACTATCGGGTCAAGTACATACCAATTATAGTTATAGGCTTAGACACCTAATCCAATAGTCTCCCACTTGGATAAATCTAATAACTATAATTGCACGTACGACTTCAAAATCCGATTAGCAATTGTAGCTCTCAAAAGCCACTGTCGAACTCTGACATAGTTAATGACGCGTCTTTTAGATAAGGGATCATATAATCCTCCGTTCTCCAAGATATCATGTGGAAAAACACATGGAATATAATCATTCTCAATGTCCAACAGTTTGTTTCCCAATTTCCGATTTGCTTAACATTGAACTTGATTGAACACATCAATTTAGTCCTGACCGGGACTGACACATAAGTCAACACAAAATCATCGCGGGGCCCAAGATATTGCTTTTACCCTCCTAGGATAAAAGGAACAGATAAAATTTGACTTATATGCTTGTACGATTTACTCATCAAATCGTACACGACAATACGTTTTATAACACCAAGTTACTGACGTGTTTACGCATTATCAATGCAAAACTGACTTGTAAACAAAAACTCATATATCTTGGTTTAAAGATTATACAGTATTATCATCTCATAGTCACTCATGATAAATTCCATGAAGTGGTTCAAATGAGCATGGGTTTAATCTAATACTCAAATCTTATTTCAGAAGTACTCATGAACATTGCAGCAAACCTTTGTTATGTCTAAGAACTTAGACAATCTACAAACCAATTAATGACAGTCTATCCTCATAACTTACTCCCAAAGTATGATCGATTGTGGATAATTTGAACAATATAATTATTTTGGAAGTAAAACATGCAAAAATGAAAAAATAGTAAGCAATTGACACAAAATAGTAAACTTTACTCATAAATAAATCTCCATTACTTAATCATCAAATGTCAATTACATTTATCTATTACAAGTTTCTAAAAATCTATCTAATCACTAAAACTAATATCAACCTTCAGACCAATGCTCCTCACATGGTGTAAGTGCTTAACCCCGCTCAGACCCTTTGTGAGAGGATATGTTGGGCTCTCCTCTGATGATACCCTCTTGACTACGAGGAGTCCCTCTTCCACCCGATGTATGATGAAGTGGTATTTTTCTGTCAATGTGTCTAGATCTACCATGATCCCATGGTTCCGTGGTTAAGGCAATCACTCCTTCGTTATCACAGAAAATATCTGTAGGCTCCTTTATGGATGGTATAAATCCAAGGTCTCCAATGAATTTCTTCAACCATATTGCCTCCTTCGACGCTTCGCTCGCTGCTATGTACTCTGATTCGCACGTTGAATCAGCCATGGTCTCTTGCTTGGAACTTTTCCAAGTAATTGCTCCTACATTTAGGGTAAATACCCATCTAGACTGAGAACGGAAGTTATCTCTATCGGTCTAAAAGTTGGCGTCAGTCTACCCTTTCACTCTCAAGTCATCACTGCCACCAAGTATAAGGACCCAATCCTTAGTCCTTCGCAGATACTTAAGAATGTTCACTCTTAAGTCATCACTACCACCAAGTATAAGGACCCAATCCTTAGTCCTTCGCAGATACTTAAGAATGTTCTTAACTGCAGTCTAATGAGCTCTACCTGGGTTTCCTTGATACCAGCTAACCATGTTCAACGCAAAAGCCACATCAGGACGAGTACATGTCATAGCGTACATGATCGAGCCAATGGGGGAAGCAAATGGCACTCGACTCATTTCAGCTATCTCGACATCGATAGTCGGACTTTGAGTCTTACTCATCTTGGTATTGCTTTGGATTGGCAGTTTCCCTTTTTTGGAATTCTCCATGCTAAAACATTTCAGCACCTTGTCTAAGTAAGTACTTTGACTAAGTCCTATTAGTATCCTACTTCTGTTTCTCAAAACCCTTATCCCAAGAATGTAAGCAGCTTCTCCTAGATCCTTCATAGCAGAACACTTCCCAAGCCAGGACTTAACCTTTTGCAAGGTTGGGATGTCGTTTCCTATGAGCAGTATGTCATCAACATACAGAACTAGAAAGGTAACTATACTCTCACTAGCCTTGGCATACACACATGACTCATCCTCGCTTCTCGAAAATCCAAACTCTTTGACTTTCTCATCGAAAAAAGATTCCATCTGCGAGATGCTTGCTTTAATCGATATATGGATTTATCAAGCTTGCCTTCTCTATTAGGATATTTAGCATCCACAAAACCCTCTGGCTGACACATGTCAACATATTCAGCCAACTTCCCGTTAAGGAAGGCAGTTTTGACATCTATCTGCCAAATTTCATAATCATGAAATGCAGCAATAGCTAACATGACCCTAATGGACTTGATCTTGGCTACTGGTGAGAAGGTGTCATCATAGTCAACCCCTGGGGTTTGAGTAATGCCCTTCGCACCTAGACGTGCCTTGAATGTATGCACTTTCTCATCCATGTTGGTCTTCTTCTTGAAGATCCACTTGCACCCGACCGTCTTACGACTCGGTATATTGTCAACCATGTTCAAAACTTGATTGTCATACATGGACTGGATCTCGCTGTCCATTGCCTCTTTCCATTTTGCAGACTCCGGGCCCGCCATGGCTTCCTTGCAGTTGTTAGGTTCATCTAAATTTATCAGTCTATTATCATTGATAAACAGATCACATTCAACAGTTATATGGAAACCATACAACACAAGTGGAACACTAACTCTACTGGAACGTCTTAGAGGTAAGGACTCGTCAACTAACTCAACATGAATCTCTTCCTCAAGTTGAGCGCTAGTGTTACAGGTTCCTTCATCGCTTGACTCTTGAAGCTCTTCAAGATCAATTTGCCTCTCACTGTCCTCTTGGCATATGAGTTATCTTTTGCGGAAAACCCTTCTCCTTGCTACAAAGACCATGTTGTCACTAGGTCTGTAGAAAAGATTTCCAAAAGATTTTTGCAGGTAGCCGATGTAAATACACCGCTCACTGCGAAGTTCAAGCTTGTCGTGAGTCTCTCGTCTTACGATAGCCTCGCAACCCTAAACCTTGATATGTGCCAACGAGGGAACATTCCATGTCCATATCTCGTGCCGTGTTTTGGCAACCTTCTTAGTTGGTACTAGATTAAGGATATGGGTGGCAGTCTCTAAGGCATTCCCCTAAAATGGGATAGGTAACGAAGCTTGAGTCATCGTGGAATGAACCATGTACAACAAGGTTCGATTGTGCCTCTCAGCTACACCATTAAGCTGTGGTGTCCTAGGTGGCATCAATTTTGAAACAATTCCACATTCCTTAAGATAGTCGTGGAACTCGATACTATGATACTCACCACCCCTATCGGATCTAAGCATCTTTATCTTCCTGCCCAATTGATTCTCCATTTCTTTCTTAAACTCTTTGAATTTTTCAAAGGTTTCCGACTTGTGCTTGATTAAGTAGATATATCCATATCTGCTATAATCGTCAGTAAAAGTCACATAGAAGTAGTTAACATCCCTTGTGGTGGATCTGAAGGGCCCACACACATCTATGTGTATGAGATCCAACAATCCTTCACCTCTTTCACAAGTACTAGTGAAAGGTGATTTACTAATCTTTCCAAGTAAACAAGATTCGCATGTGTCATCTGACTTTAGGTTAAAAGACTTAAAGACTACATCCTTTTGGAGTTGGGCTATGTGCTTCATGTTGACATGTCCAAGACGACAATGCCACAAGCATGCCTTGTATAAACCATTAGACGAATCGATATGGAACACATTATTTCCTAAGTTGTCTACAACCATCACAATTTCATATACACCATTACAAGGCAATGCTTCAAAATATAAAGTACCATTATAGAAAGAATTAATAGAACCAACTTCATTATTAAATGAAAATCTAAAACCTTGTCTATACAAACCATAAAAATAAATAATATTCCTCGTCATCTCTGATGAGTAGCAACAATCATTCAACTCTAATCCTAACCCACTACTAAGCACTAAAGAGTAAATCCTAATCTTGGTGACAAAAGACGATTTCGTATTCCCCATTATCAAGTTCATCTTCCCATACTCCACATCCCTACTTCTTCTTACCCCCTGCAAATCAGAACAAATGTGAAAACCACATCCTCTATCAAGGACCCAAGAAATAGAATGTGATGAGTTATTAGATTGAATAGTATAAACACCTGCAAAGGAGGGCTTTATCTTCCCATCATTGATGTTCTGAAAGTATTTTGGTTAGCTTCGTTTCCAATTCCTGTCGTCGTTACTGTAGAAGCACGTTGCTTCTTTAGGATCGGATGAGGGAGTGGCAAAAATGGTTTTACCTTTGGATCCATTTGAAGAGGATCGATCATGGGACTTTCCCTTGTGGCTCTTAGAGGGAGCTTTCCTGTTCTTCCCTTTTCCATGTCCTATAGTGAGGATGGGGGCAGCAGTAGTAGGGGTGGACTTGACAACTTTGCCTTTAAGTCCACATTTAGCAGTTCTTAACAAACCTTGAAGTTTGCTCAAGGTGACTTCCTCCTTGTTCATATGATAAGTCATCTTGAACTAATCATAACAAGGAGGTAAAGAGTGTAGGATAATATCAATCGCTAAATCTTCATCAAAGTTTATGTTCAACTTGAGCAACCGATCCATATTACTTTTCATCCTTTGCAAGCGGCTCGTGATGGAGTCTCCATCTTTCATCTTGGTTGTTATCTACGAGGTGATGATCTTGTATGTTTCCTGACGTGCGCTTTGATGGTACTTTTCCATTAAATCTTGGCACATGTCATAAGGCCAGTAGTCCTCGTAGAACCGCTGCAGCTCAAAAGTCATAGTGGCTACCATTATACACGACACCTTTGTCGCGTCTTTTTCATGAGCCCTATACTCAACTATTTGTTCAGCAGAAGCTTTGGTTTTGTATATCTCTTTGATCTCTTTGTTGAGGACTTATTCTTTCTCCTCATATCGCAAGGCCATACAAATGTTGCAAATCCAATCATTGAAATTGGATCCATCAAAGGTGACCCTGCCACAAATGTTCAAAAAAGAAAAGGAGCTTGAGGAGTTGGAGTTTGAGCCAGAAGCGTTGTTTGAGCCAGACATCTGAGAAGAAAAAAGAACAAAGTTTTGATTAGATAAAGAATCCTTAATATAACATCCAAATGAAATATTAAGGCTAGGACCCAACACAATAATTCAGAATTCGAAAGAGGGATGCCGTAATCCAATTGCAAATTATTTGAAGGTAGGTAAATGACGATTTACCAATTTTACCACGAAAAACGAAATGAACAATTAGGTTTTAAATGAAATGAAATTCCTAGATTCTTTTGAGATCCATTGAACTTTTCAATGGCATGATTAATCTCGATTATGCACTTCAAGTTTGTGACTGGGATACCGAGGATCACAAAAAAGATGTGAATAACCTTGCAAATTAGCTTGACACTCTCGATGTCATTTACCACCTAATCAATGTGTCGGTTATCCACACATGCTCCATTGGTCTATGGTAATTTTCGAGCTGCCATTTGCCACCCTTGTTAGTCCATGTTAGTGTGTCAATTAACCACACACGCTCCACTAACGACTTGACAAGGTCCAAAGTGCAATTTAATGGAATAACATCATTTTCACATTTTTCCTAAAGTAACTAAGATTGGGAATTTTTTAAAACATTTAATTACTTTATAATATTCATTATACTTATTAATGAGGAATTAATATCCTATCCTACCCGTTCGGCTAACAACCGTCCACTAGTCAAGAGTGCGGTGGGTAAGAGTGGATACCCAATTGCAGTCATTTTACAGGCCGCTTCCTTAAACACCCCTTATAGACCAGCTTCATGAATGATGCCTACTTCTGATAAGACTGAATCATCTTATACTTATATATAAATATTAATCTTTTAAAATTATAGTAGTATAAGGTTTGTATTTTAAACTTTTAAAACACTAGGGTTTGAGAATTTAATATTTCAAAATTTAAAATTTTAATCAAATTTTAAATTCCAAAAGTTGAGGGCAAGTTTTGAAACTTTTTGAAACTTCTATATCAAATTTGAAATAATTAAACTAGTCATATAATTTTGGACATTATCTTAAAATTTGACCATTATCTTTCAATTAGATGAGGATATTCATTACCATAACAGGAAATTCGAATTTTAACAGCTAAAACAATTTAAGGTAATGATCCGTATCTAATTTAGGCTTGAAACCCGAAAAATTTGCCATCTGACAAACCAATTCATCGAGTCAGGGCATGGACTCGTCGATTAGGTCCAAATCGTCGAGTGCATTTTAGGACTCATTGAGTTCTGCAGTCAAAGAGCCAAAATCGATTTTGTTCCAGCTTTGGCAAAACACAATAGCATCAAATATAACAGAAAAACACCCTAAGCTCTAATACCATTGATGGGTTTTGAGCATTACAACATTCCTATGGTGCACATGCAACCCTAATTGCTTTAGATCTAGGATTTTCTCAAGTTATACATGCAAATCAATTTTCCAAAGCAAGAATCCTAAACTAGCATAGAGTTTTCAGATTTAACAAACAAACAAGAGTTAGAAGAATAACTTTCTTGTTAACTAGTAATAACAAGCAATCCTTTCCTTGATCTTGACCTTCAAGAGCTTAGTGCCTCAAGTGTTGCACCTCTAATGGAGTCACAAACACCACAAGCAAAGAATGAGGAGAAGGAGAGGCAGAAATCGGCTAGGGTTTCTTCTAGGGAAGCAGTGATTGATTTCATGAAGATGGGGGGTTCTTTTTATAGTTGAGGCTGGTAGGTTTTTTCAACTGGAAACCCTAATTTCCCTTGCTTAGACCCTAAACAACACATGGATCCCCACATGGTAAGCCTTGGACAAAAACTCTATGGGCTTCCCATAGATTTTCGTCCACCCCATACCAATAGGATCTATTAGCCTAAACTATACCTATTACTGATTTACATAATCAGTCCCTATTCTTTTTATCAGTTTCTTTTGATCACTAAATTAATTCCAATTTAATTTCTGATCAATATTAATCAACTAATATGATTTCTCAATTAATATATTATTCTTATAATATATTAATAAACCATTTAAATAACATGTTTCCCCAAAACTCATTCTGTCCAGTTGCTATGGTGAAGGAACCCTAAAAGGATCATGCTACAATCGAGTCAAGTACATACCAATTATAGTTATGGGATTAGACACTTAATCCAATAGAATACTAGTTAAATGTTGACTTTTATGCTGCACTAAGCACATGTTCCAACTATTAGTTCAAGAGCCTTGCAGGATTGAGGATCATTCTTTTGGGCCTTGGGTTATCCATCACTAGATTAATGGGATTTGGGTTCTTGTTTACCATCTCGTGGACTCGTATCAATTGCCCTTCCCTTTGTAACGAGCTCGCCTTAGAGCATTGCCAAATAAGTGTCGGTAAGGCATAATTATGGAAAACGACACCGAATGTCCTCCATTTGTTACCATGTTGCATCTGAGATGTTGGTATTAATCCATGAAAGAAAAATTTCAATGTCCTTTCCGGTGTTGCGATGGTTGACGATTTAGCCCAAATGTTGGTGGTGTATCTTGCAATGGATCGATAGCTGGTAATGAAATGGGGTTAGTGAAGGGCCTAGAATAATGGTTTGGTCTAGGTATAAGCGTTAGTGATAGGGGTGTGTGTATGAAAAACGTTTTTGGATTGTTTGCGGTTGTAATAGAGTTTACGGCCGTAAACTCTTCACGGTCTTGGGTGTCTATATATATAGGGTTGTGTCAGACGTATTGGTTGTTGATGCCTTTCGTATTTTCCAGTTCCACCAAGTTGTATCCGACGTTTTAAGGCTATAAAGCGTATGCAAGCTTGGTTTGTTATTTCTTTGCTTATTATTTCACATTGTGTGGTTGTTATTTGCTTTTGTTCATTGGTAGATCCGATTTTGGACTTTACAATTGGTATCAGAGCGAGACCAGTGTTAAAGGCATTTTACAGTTGCGTATTTGTGCTAATCGTACTTCATAGCGAAAAAAGTTTTTTTTTTTTTTTTTTTTTTTTTTTTTGTTTTGTTTCAGTCGAAATCTGAAATTTAAGAGTTTTCGGTCCAAGCTTATGGCCGTAAACACCGAGTTCACGTCTGCAAGCTCTTCAAGTTCTTCCACCGCAATCGGAATTCCTTAACAGTGAATCGAGTTTTGGTATAAGCCTGGTAATATTAAATTACTAAAGACTTAACCAATTAAGTTTAATTACCGAAAATTATTAATTAAAATAAACAAAGTTTTTTTTCGACAGTGAATATTGAAGACCATATTTTAATTACCGGAATTTTTTTTTGAAACTTTACTGAGTTCACGACCGTAAACAAGGAGTTTACGGCCACAATCACTTTTCGACAGTAAATTAATTTTTGCTCGACAGTAAACTAATTTTCGGAAGTTTATTATTTTTTTAAGCAGCAAACGTTTCTGAAAATAAACTTAAATAAAATGGAATCACAAAATCACAACCAATATCAAGAACTCGATGCTGTAATGGGCACCACCACGCGCTTTCCAAGGCTTATGTCCGATGATGGTTTCCCGGAGTGGAAATATAGAATTGAGAAATACATAAAGATGAAGGACTTCAAGATTTGGAAATGTGTCATAAAGGATCCAGTTAGAATCACCACTACAGTTGGGGGGCAGGTGGTTGACAAGAAAATTGAAAACTACACTGATGAAGATTTTGAGAGTGTAGAAGAACATGAAAGGGCATTGGCCATTTTGACTGTGGCCCTATCTCCAGACATTGCTCAAGGGTTCAGAGAGTATACTTCTGCTAAAGCATTGTGGGAAGCCCTTATTGAGGTGTATGAGGGAAATGAAGACATGCGAGAGAGTCGCCAAGATATGTTGAGGCAACGGTTTAACATGTTCAACTATGTGCCTGGGGAGACTCTTGAGGCTCAGCTGCAGCGATTCACAACTCTTAACATGGAGATGACTGTGGCAGGGATCTTCTATACAAAGTCAGAAATTAATAAGAAGCTCCTAAATGCCATCCCAAAATCTTGGGACATGAATGTAGCTGTCATTAAAAAGACTAAGGATCTCAATCGCCTTTCTCTAGCTGAAGTGATGGCTGTCATCAAAGCATGTGATATTGATGACAAGCAGCGAGAGATCAATCATGTGAACTCTTACTCAGCTGCCAACCTTGGCATTTCAACTAACAATGCTCTTTCTTCTCTCTCCTATTCCTCTGCAGGTTCATCTTCCTCTGCACCAGTCACGTGCTACACACAAAGTCAATCATTCCTGTCTACTCAAACTGCTCCGTCTTCAAGTATGGCTTCCTCTTCAATGGGAAAAGAGTGTGATGAAAACCTTGTCTTTGCTGTAGGATTAGTAAATTGCTACAATGAACTTGTAGCTGGGGAGCTTCCACCTCAATTGTCATTTGCAGATCTTGATCAAATCCACCTGGAGGACGTTGAGGAAATGGACATCACATGGCAAATTGCCATGGTAGTATTTAGGGCAAAACAGTTTGCCAAAAAGACAGGGAAGAATAATTGGGGAATGAGCGCTGATAAGAAGGTTGGATTCAACAAGGGAAAGCTTCGGTGCTTCAATTGCCACGAGCCAGGGCATTTTGCTCGTGATTGCCCACATCCCGATAGAAGGGCTAATAATGACAGAACGATGGTTGCAGTTGGGAACGGCCGAAGCAGTGGTCAAGCAAACAATGAGAAGGCTATGGTTGCACAATCTTTCGACTGGGAAGATCAGATACAAGCTCTCAACATATCTGGACCACAAAATGCTCACCTGGCACAGGTAAGGGATGATGATCCAGCAGGGATTGTAGCAGCTGAAGACAGTGTAATGGAGTTACAGTTTGCTTTGATGGTATCCTCTTCTCATGAACCTAGTTCGTCCAAGGTAAGTCTTCCATCATGCTCTAAGGCTTGTATCGATTATGTAAAAACTTTACATGACAAAATTGAGACATTAGGCAATGAAGTAGAAAATCTTAGGATTCTTCGTGAGCTTAATGAAAAATTAATAAGAGACGTAGAAGACCTTAGATATGAAGGGTACCAACTTCGAAAAGGACAAAAACCACTCAAATCTCAATTGGAATAAAAAATTAAGGACTTTAGGAGACTCCAGGAAGACTACAGTAACAAATGTGAAAACTATGATTATGTAGTCAAACAAAATGTTGAGCTAGTGGCTGAAGTTGAATCTTTGAAAGGAAAGCTTGAAACCACCAAGCTTGATGTTAGAAAATATGATTTCTCAAGTGAGGTGGTTGCAAATATGATAGATCAAAGCATGCAGTTTAAAAGGAATCAATCGAAAGGTCTAGGGTATAATCATGTACCCCCTCCCTTCAATCATTCATATGTGTCCAAGCCTTTGTCCAAAGAAGAGATTGCCAATGAATCATTTATGGTTTATGGTAAGCCCTCCGGTTTTATTTCGGGAGGATATATTAATGTTGAAAGTACTAACATTTCTACTTCTCCTGCAGATCAATCCTTGAATCAGTCAAAGCACGAAGTTGAAGGATGTGTTTCTGAAAATAAAATCGAGTCTAAACCTGAAGCTTTAGTTTTTAATAAAGACAATACGTTTTCTGATATTTCTAATGTTTGTGATAAAGATGTTGAAACACCACTAGTCTCACAACCCTCCCCATCTAACGCACCCTCACTTGCCTCGCAACCTAATAATGTTGCTTGTTCTTATGAGAAAAGCAAGGGTGCAGATAGGGAAAACAAATCTGATCAATGCAGTACAAGTTCTAAAAATAACAAGCAAATTTGTTTTAATTGTGGCACTAGTGGTCATATTGCTAGAAATTGTCTAAATCGTATGTTTGTGAGTTATAATCTTCCAAGAGGGGAGAACGAGTTCAGAGGAAGGTCTTTAAATAGAAACTCCTCTAGAAGTCGTTCTTAAAATGATGATTGGGCAGATGAACAAAATAGAAAACGGGCTGTTTTTCAAAGACATAAAAAGGTTTTTAATCACCCTGTCCTAGGTAGTCTGCCGAAAACGAGCACAGCCAAGCCAAGGTTAAGCTCGTCACGAAGCAGCAGTGGGTCTTCAACCAACTCTGGTAGAAGTCACACATGTTTTGAACAGATTGTCAAACACTCAATTACTAAATCAACTGGGATATTTATAAAACCTAATTATAAATGGTAGCCCAAACCTGCTCCCAATACATCATGTGTGTCCTCAAAAGAATTTAAATGTGATAAATCTGAAAAGGCATCGGGATCACCCAGGAAGGTCATGACCTTGGTGCCCAAATCTAATTAAACCCGCACATTTTGCAGGGACAGTTGTGGGGAAATGTCTTCATACCCTGGTTCGTCGACAACGGCTGTTCCCGTCATATGACGGGAGATATCGCCCAACTGCACAACATTCAATCATTTAATGGGGGATATGTCTCTTTTGCGGGTGGAGATGGTGGTAAAATCACTCAAAGAGGAACCATCACAAATGGAGTTTTAAGTTTCAAAAATGTCAATTTTGCTCCCGAGTTGAAACATAGTCTGTTAAGTGTTTCTCAGATCTGTGACAAGGGCTATTCTACGCATTTCACTGACAAGGAATGTATGATTCTAAATCCAGGCTTTGTCATCCCAGAAGAATGGGTTCTTGTAAAATAAAAAAGGGATGGAAACGCCTATATCATCGATATGAATAGCAATCTTCCAGAACAAGTTACGTGTCTTTTCTCCAAGATCTCCGAGCAAACTACCATGCTGTGGCACCGAAGATTAGGTCATGCTAACGCCAAGAACCTAAATCATCTTGCGAAGAATGAGATGGTCCGTGGGCTGCCTATCAAGGACTTCATTACGTTTGAGAAATGTGTGTCGTGTGCTCAAGGAAAGCATCATAGAAAGCCGCACTTGCCAAAACAGGTCAATTCAATTAGCCAGGTTCTTCAATTACTTCATATGGATTTGTTTGGTCCAGTAAATGTTCTAAGCATAAATAGAAGCTCTTACTGTCTGGTTGTGATTGATGACTTCTCTCGATTTACGTGGGTCTTCTTTCTATCCAACAAAGCTGGCGTTTCTGAATTGATCAAGAAGTTTATAGTATTAGTTGAGAACCAGACCAACAATCGGGTGAAGGCGCTTCGTACCGATAACGGGACAGAGTTTAAGAATTATGTTCTCGATCATTTCTGCGCGGAAAAGGGTATTTTGCGTCAATTTAGTTTGGCTCATACACCTCAACAAAATGGTGTTGCTGAAAGGCGTAACAGAACGCTAAAAGACGCTGCAAGAACGATGACGTGTGACTCAAAGTTGCCAGTTTTCTTATGGGCTGAGGCAATAAACACTGCCTGTTATGATCAGAATCGAGTACTTATCAACAAAGCTCAGATGAAAACTCCGTATGAAATTTACTATGGGCACAAGCCATCAGTAAGTCATTTCCTCTGTCTCTCTGGCTGTAAACTCTCTAGGGTTCATCAATCTGTACTCCTCACCCTAACACCTATATATACATGGAGAATATGGGCCGTATAACATGGGCCATAAATGGGTTTATGGTCCAAGACACAAAAAAAATACATTTTTCTAGAGAAATAAAGTATAAACCATATTTTTGACCCAACAATCTCCCCCTTGGTTTATAACTTTCTTTTCTTAATTGACCCAACAAGCTCCCCCTAAAAGGTAGCTGGGTTTTCTTGTCAGTCTTCATCGAGAGCTTGGCTTCAGCATTAATCTTCAAATTCTTCACGACTTCAAGATGAACTTGATGAATATTTAATGAATGACTTCATCTTGAGCAGTTGGACTTTTCTTCAGAATTTGACATTGAACGCACATTGGGTGAGGAGGCTTCTTGTACTGATTCTTGAAAGATGGGGCTTTCAGCTTGAGAATCTTCAGAGAGAACATCAGAGAGAAATAATCTTCCGGATCGCTTCAGCAGGTTTAAGATAGCAGCAGACTGATTGAGGAGGCCTCAATGCAATTCGTCACATAATCTTCAATTTCAGCTTCACCTTGCTTCTGGGGTTGAAGGATTGAATGTCGAAAGAATAATCTTCATTTCTTGCTCCTTCGAATGAGAATTCTTCGATGCTCACGGACGAGGCTTTGGCTTAGAAATTTTCAACACAAACTCCATGAGTCTTATCTATACCTGAAATCACTTTTCAAGACAAAACAAAACTAAAAGAAAACTTAGAACAAAAAGTAAAACAGAAATAACACTATTTTTTTTTATTTTGAATTTTCAGATTTTTGTTTGTTTATTTGTTTGTTTTATTTATTTATTTTTTATTTTTTTATTTTTAATTCTCTCCCTCATATTTAAATTAGAAGAACACTCTTAACAAACTTAACAAAAACAAAAATAATAGCTAGCTTTAAGAGTGATTTGGGATCAAAGTTTTTAGATAGCCTTTATTCGCTTGTCGGTACCTTCTATCTTCACGTCTTTGTCTGGTCGATCGCCGGTATTTTAGTCCACTTAAACACGAAAAATTGTGACAAATTTAGGACATACTATTTGTTACAAGACAAGGTGAACTTAAGTTCCTAGATATTATATCTGATCATAATTTCTTAGATACTATATCTTAAGGACCATTCAGCTGACGACGACCAGGGATATTGTTGTCCACCTAAATTGAGCAGCGAGATCTACAGACAATCTGTATGTGTTTAATTTTAAGTGTACTAGAATGTGTTTCCCGTTTCCTGATATGCCCCAGCTATCAAGAACTTCCAGAGTAGTCCTTACACCGGGTGAGCAGACAACCATTCAGAGAGAGGATAGATTCATAATTCTATTACTTATTACTTCAGAGGGGTTGAGAAGTAGAAGGTTGCATATGCTGTGTACCAGGTCGGATTAGAAGTCACGCAAAGGAGACAACATATGGCTAACAGATAAGAGGTATTTCACATATATAACATGCAGAGAAATAGAGTTGCATATGTTGTGTACCAGGTCGGATTGGAAGTCACACAAAGGAGACAACATATGACTAACAGACGGAAAGAAAGAAAATGATATTCTACAGACCTAATTTATCGGAATTTACCAGTCGCACCATCCAATCGGAATTAAGGATAGAATCCACACATCGAGGAAAAGTTAATCCACGGTTCCAAGTACGGGTTATTTAATGTGACCGGTAGATTCCCATGTATATCTCCCTGCTCAACATATCCGAGCGTCGTATTGTCAGGTTGAACGGATCTAACTAGGTCAAGATTTGTCAAGTCTATAAATTTCCTAAGTTCAACTCTACCTAGTCATGTCCATTTTAAAATTTTTCGTGCCTACCGACGCATCAAACTAGATCATAGACCCTTCAACTTCGGGTACGTTACGCAGACTCAGATTGTCTGTTATCACTTGCTAATTTCATTTCCCAAAACATCTCCTGCAAGCACATTCCATTAACACCATATTTTTATTTTCTGATTTTGTAATGTTTTTGGATTTTTTTTTGAAATTTCTAATTTTTGTTTTGTTTTTATTTCTCCCCCTAAATTTGTGCATAGGAGAGAAACGAAAATAAATGCGCAAATTTAAAGTATCCTAAAATAAAAATTAGTCTTTAAAGCGAATCAGCTTAAGAAAAACTCAGGAGTATAGAGAAGAAAACGCAAACCGTAATTCACTGATTGAATCTACATTCAGAAGGTCTGAGAACAGCAAGCATAATCTCAGAACAGATCCGAAAATTCTTCATATCATTAAGCACTAACCCCATTTGTGATCTCTTCCTTTCTTCCTTTCCCGCAAAAGGACATATACTCTCAAGCAATGTTTTAAGTGTTGTATAGTTAAGAGATGTCCCCAATCATATGCCAGGAGCAGCCACCACCAACAAACCGAAGTCTGATGATATCCCTCCCTGTGAATTTCTTTCTTTGTCATGGGGATGAATGTGTAGTTATGATTGAAAGGAGGAGGAACACTATCATACCCTAGACCCTTGCTTTGATTTTCTTTGAATTTTAATTGGGTTTCATATAAGGACTCGACTGTCTGACTTGACGTAGTATAATTTTTAAAACTAACGTCTGTTTTTCCACACTTAATTTTTAAAGTGTCAAGTTCTTCAGTTACAGCAGCAAGTTGTCTCTTAATATAATCATAATTTTCACACTTGTTACTATACTCTTCCTGAAGTTTCCTAAAGTCCTTGGTTTTTGCTTCTAACTCAGCCTTCAGGGGTTTCTGTCGTTTCCAGAGTTGATATCCTTCATATCTCAGGTCCTCAACTTCTCTTTTTAATAAATCAATTTGTTCCCGAAGAAATTTAATCGTATCTTCACTAGATAGTGTACATGAAACTTCACATGATTGAGAACCTCAAACTTCATTGACCGAGATGTTTGCAGAACTCATTGTATTTCCACACTTCAAAGCATCAAGTTCTTCAATTACATCAGCAAGACTAAGACGATTGAGATCTTTTGTCTTCTTGATGATAGCCACGTCCATATCCCACGATTTTGGAAGAGAATTCAATAGCTTTTTGTTTATCCCAGATTTAGACAAGAAGATCCCAGCTATATTCATCTCGGTAATAAGTGTAGTAAATCACTGCAACTGAGTTTCGAGGGTTTCTCCAGGGATATAATCGAAAATGTTGAAATTTTGTCTTAACATATCCTGACGACTCTCTTTTATGTTTTCAACTCTCTCGTAGACCTTAAAATCAATTAAAAAGCACAACTAAAAACCAAAATCAAACTTAAAAGTCAAAACCTTTGATTATAAACCTCAAAAGTCAACCTTAAAAGTCAAATTTAAAAAGTTAAACTCAGAAGTCAAACTTGAAAAGTCAAACCTAAAAGTCAAACCGAAAAACTAAATTTGAAAATTTGAAAATTAAACGAAAAAGTCAAAGTTTAAAGTCAAAGATCAAACTTGGAAGTCAATGTCAAAATTTAAGGTCAATAGTTAAAAAATAAAAGTCAAAAATTAAAATATAATTTTATTTATTAATTTTAATTTAATTTAATTTTTATTTATTTATTATTATTATTTATTTATTATTATAATTTTTTATTTTGGATGAAAAAAAAGAATTTAGAATTAAAAGGAATTATATTTTGGGCTGAAAGTGTAAAAAATACGAAACTTTAAGCGAAAAAGACGGGTTATGTTTAAAATTTCGGAGAAATGACACAAGAAGCTTGCTAGTTGAGATGGTAAGGCGCTGTGTTATGGAGCTGGAGCTCGCGGGTTCGATCCCCAGCACCTCCAAAGTTCCGTCCGATTTTTATTAAATGCGAAGCGAGGGTTGTTCTTGCGAGTGCGCTTGCGAGGCCGAGTAAGTTGATGCGAGGCCGTAAACCACCGAGGCCGAGTCCGACGACGTAAACTCCGAGCCGCAAGCTCGGACCGTGAACCTTTGGAACCCTAGCCGCCGGCCGCAAACTCCTCGCAAAAAACACCAATTTTTCGACTTTTTTTGCTCCAAAACTCGATCAAAAACCCTTTTTTATGAAAAACACGAAGAACAAACCCCCCTTATTTTTTTGAGATCTATTCAAAAACGCAAAAATATTTCGAGAATAAGATCAAATAATGCCCCAAATCTGACAAAATTGACTGATACAACTTGGCTCTGATACCAATTGTAAAGTCCCTAATCTGCCTGTGTACAAACCTGTATCTAAATCCTCTGCTTCATCGAAAGGGAAGTCTAAAGCTTCACTTGAGGGAGAGTCCTCTGGTTCGCATAAGGGAGAATCTCCTGCTACATCTGAGGAGGAGCCTTCTGCTGCATCTGAGGGGGAGCCTTCTGTTACACCTGAGGGGGAGTCTTCTGCAACATCTTCGGGAGAGTCCTCTGCACTCCTCAAGGGAGGCCGTTCTTGGAACATGATAGTCCTCAATCAGTCCATATTGATTCTTCTGATGCTGAAACGACACCTCACATATCTATAGAGAAAGAGTTCATTCCAAGTGATGCTTCCGCTGTCTCTTCAACCTTTATGGAATTACTCTTTCCTGATCTTATTGCAGATGAGTATGTCGTAGAACCATCTGGTGCTGCTCAACCAGCAAATGAAGGAGGTATCAACATTCACACTCTTCCTGTTTCTCTCAATGACATCAGCCAAGAAATACCCTCAAGGGTTCAACGCGATCATCCGATCGAAAATGTCATTGGCCAGCTAGATGATGGTGTTAAAACTAGAAGTCAGAGTGGAGATGTGAATACATTTATGTACTCTTGCTTTATTTCTCAAATTGAGCCCAAGAATGTAGAAATGGCTCTAAACGAACCTAGCTGGGTGGATGCAATGCATGAGGAATTGCACCAATTTGAAAAACTCGGTGTTTGGAAGTTAGTTGAGTTACCGAAGGGCAAGAAGTCTCTTGACACACGATGGGTCTATCGCAACAAGCAGGATGATTCAAGGGTTATTGTGTGAAACAAAGCTCGATTGGTAGTTCGTGGGTTTCGACAAGTCGAGGGTCTTGACTACACTGAAGTTTATGCTCCAGTAGCTCGCCTGGAGGCTATTCGTATCTTCCTAGCGTATGCTTCTTATATGAAATTTACCGTCTTTCATATGGATGTCAAGACTGCATTCTTGTATGGCAAGGTGAAGGAAGAAATCTACGTTGATCAACCCCTAGGGTTTGTTGACTCGAAGTATCCTAATCATTTCTACAAGCTGGACAAGGCGTTATATGGGCTGCATCAAGCTTCTAGAGCATGGTATGCGACCCTAACAAAGCATTTGCTCGAACATGGTTACTCTCGCGGCACTATCGATCAAACCTTGTTCATAAAGCACGTCGACAAGGACCAGATACTCGTACAGATATACATCGACGACATCATCTTTGGATCAACCAGTCAACAGCTTTGCAAGGAGTTCGAAGGTGTAATGAAGAAACAATTCGAAATGAGTTCTTTGGGAGAAATGACCATGTTTTTGGGGCTTCAGGTTAAACAGAATTCAACCAGAATCCTGCTACATCAAGCCAAGTATGTGGAGGATATTCTTGAGAAGTTCGCGTTTCATGATGCTAAACCTGCGTCAACACCGATGGCTGAATGACCTCTTCTGACTCCAGATCCTGAAGGTGAATCCGTAGATCAAACTCTTTATCGATCGATGATCGGGTCGCTGATGTATCTTACTGCAAGTCGACCTGACATTATGTTTGCAGTTTGTCAATGCGCACACTATCAGATTAATCCTAAACTTTCTCATCTTATTGTTGTCAAAAGAATTTTTCGGTATATCAAAGGAAGCCCTAAATTGGGTCTTTGGTATCCGAAGAATTCTGAATTTGATCTTTATGCTTTTACTGACAGTAATTATGGAGGCTGTGAGCTTGATAGGAAATCAACCTCAGGAGGATGTCAGCATCTAGGTGACAGGCTAGTTTCGTGGCAATGCAAGAAGCAACACACTGTCTCGACTTCCACAGTAGAGGCAGAATACGTTGCTGCATCAGCGTGCTACTCTCAAGTTATCTGGATCCAACATCAGCTGTTGGACTACGGTTTGAATTACTTTGAAACCCCTATCTATTGTGATAATGAAGCGGCAATTCAAATTGCTAAAAACCCAGTCCAACACTCTAAAACCAAGCACATCGGCATTAAAATTCACTTTATCAGAGACTGTTATGAAAGATTTTTAATCCGGCTAGAACAGGTCCACACTGATAATAATGTGGCATATTTGTTCACAAAGCCATTTAACAAAGCTCGCTTCGATGTGCTTGTGGGATTTCTGAAAAATGATACGTTTTGAGGATTAAGTTTTTTTAATTTTCTTTTCTTAATTTATTTTATTTTTATTTTTTTATTTATTTTCATTTTGATATCTTGTTTTAGGATAGTTTAAATTTGCGCATTTTTAATTCTTTTTTAATTTTTTTTATTTCGTGTTCTCACCCATGCACAAATTTAGGGGGAGAAATATAATAATCCAAAAACAACAAAAAAATCAGAAAATAAAAATCCAAAAATAGTGTCATTTCTGTTCAGAAAATAATAATAAAAAAATTATTGTTGACAGCTTTGGTTGTAGGTATTGTGATGGGAAATGAAATCAGCAAGTGATAACGGGCAACCTGAATCGGCGTAACGTACCTAAGTTGAATCGTCTATGCTCTGTGCTCGATGTGCTGGTAGGCACGAAAGATTTTAAATGGACTTGACTAGGAAAGTTGAACCTAATGAATTTAAGGACTTGACAAACTTTGACCTAGTTAGATCCATTTAACCTGATGTCACGACGCTCGGATAGGTTGAGCAAGGAGATATACATGAGAATCTACCCGTCACATTAATTGAACCCGTACTTGGAACCCTGGCTTAACTTTTCCTCGATGTGCGGATTCTGTCCTTAATTCTGGTTGGATGGGGCGACTGGTAAAATCCGATAAATTAGGTCTTTAGAATATCATTTTCTTTCTTTCCGTGTGTTAGTCATATGTTGTCTCATTTGCGTGACTTCCAATCCGACCTGGTACACAACATATGCAGCTCTATTTCTCTGCAAGTTATATATGTGAAATACTTCTTATCTGTTGGCGATATGCTGTCTCCTTTGCGTGACTTCTAATCCGACCTGGTACACAACATATGCAACCTTCTTCTTCTCAACCCCTCTGAAGTAGTAAGTAATAGAATTCTGAATCTCTTCTCTCTCTTAATGGTTGTCTGCTCACCCGGTGTAAGGAGTACTCTGGAAGTTCTTGATGGCTGTGGCATATCAGGAAGCGGGAAACACGTTTCAGTACACTTAAAATTGAACACATAAAGATTGTCTGTAGATCTCGCTGCTCGATTTAGGTGGACAACAATATCCATGGTTATAGTTAGTTAAATGGTCATATGGTGAATTTATTTAAGATTTAGGAGTTATCATAATTACAGAAATTTACAATTAGATATATGCCTGAATCATGTCATTGGTAAAATGTCCAAAACTGTCACAAATCTTTCATGTTTAAGTGGACCACAATACTGGCAATCGGTCGGACGAAGATGCGGAGATAAGGGTACCGACAAGTGGAATAAGGTTGTCCAACAACTTTGATCCAAGCATCACAAAAATTATAGTGGTTAAGTTTTGTTTTGTCAAATTATTTTCATTTGAATTTTATTTTTACTTTTAAAATCTTAATTTTAATTCTTAATTTTTAGTTTTTATTTTTTTTATTTTTTTTATTTTTAAATTTTATTTTTTTTTTACTTTTATTTTTATTATTTTTATTAATTTTACTGTTTTAGTTTTGTTTTTAATTTCATTTTATTTTTCCAGCAATTAAATATTGTTTTGTTTGTTTTTGTTTTTATTTTTGTTTTTTGTTTATTTTCGAAATTATTTTAAAAATTAATCCTCAAAGTTTTTTAAAATTTTTTATTGTTGTGTTGGAAGTTGAAAATACTGGGTAGTTATCAGGTAAGAGGGTAAGTGATGGTAAAATGATTAAAAGGGAGTTCACTGCCGGAATCTCTTCATTCACGAGATTCCGGCCGCAAACACCATCTAAACCCTCTCCAAAGCTCAAAAAAAAATTTCTTTGATTTTCGGAAAACCGTTTATACCATCACAAAGGTAATCACTTCTAGATCACGAATATGCGTTTTATTTCGATTTTCACCTAGTCATTTAATCGGAAATCGCAAAAAAGTCTCCGACGGAGCTTACGGCCGTAAGCTTCGGCCGTAAACTCCGATTTGACATTGTTTTGAATTTATTTTATTGCGATTAATACCTACATTTGCATATATCAAAGTGTTATACATTAATTCGTCGTGTAGGTGTGTTTTCTGTGGATTTTTCGATTGAATGTTCATCGGCCGTAAACTCGGTGTTTACGGCCCAAGAACAATTTCGTTTACTGCCCTGAAAGTGGTTTAAATAAATACTGAATTTAAATGTGATGAGTTTGCAAAAGGATTCTTAGGCCGTAAACTTCGAGTTTACGACCCAAGAACTAAGTTTGCTGCCGGTTCTTTTAAAAAATTAAAATCGAGATTTATTGTTTATTTCGGCCGTAAACTTATTTTTCAACTCAATTTTTAATAAATTTTTTTTGTTTTGATCATATTTTTAATTAAAATATTTTTTGGGTCAAAATAAAATTTTATTTTCAGTTTTCTTACAGTTCGTGTTTGAGTGCAGAAAATGGCGAATTTGAAATTTGCAGACATGCACAACCTTGGAATCGTGCTTGCAGACCCTCCAGCAATTCACTCTGATATGCGCTCGATGATTCATCGGTTACGGGAATGTTGTTTCGCATCCGCGATCACGATCAATCGAGTGGTGTATCAAAATTTGATTCGCGAGTTTTGGGCGACCGCTAACTCGAACATGGATGATGATGGCAACTTTACTGTGAAAGCCAAAGTTCAGGGACGGGAGATTGTGATTGATGAATGTTTCATTCGCGACGCGCTGCTCATTGACGATCAACCCAATTTCCCAACGGAAATCGGAATTGAAGACGCTCAACGAATTCTACGTAGAATGAGGTATGAGGGAAATTTTCCGCCAACACTGAAGAAGTTACTGCATCCATACTGGAGGTTCTTAGCGCACGTTTTTGTTAGTTGCATTTCGGGCAGAAGGTCTGGAGCCGATGAGATTTCACAATGCACAACCGTTGCACTGGTATCCCTTGCTGCTGGCATAAGATTCAACTTCTCGAAGTTCATCTTGGATGAATTTTTCATTAACATCAGAGCCTTTACCCGAGATACTTTTCTGCTGTATGCTCGCTTTATCCAAGTGTTCATCAACATTCAGTTTCCTAATGTAAGGAAGGAGGGCGAGACGCTTGATATGAAGTCCTTGGGTCCGCACACGGTGGGACTCATCAAACAAAATCGTAAAGGCAAGATTATCTTTCAAGGACTGTATCCTCTAGAGAAGTTTGGAAAGTTTACAGAGTTGGATGAACCGACGGAGTCATATGATTCGTCTGAACAAACCTCGTCAGAGCAGGCATCTGCAGAAAAATCGACTCCGAATAACATTGTTATTGATATATCAGAGGATGAAGGAACTGAAAAGGATAATACACCAACTCCTGACGCTTAATTCGCCTCAGAACTTGAAAAAGAGTTGAGCCATGATCAAGAGGGTGCGGAAATGCATGTCGGTGAAGAAAGAAACGATTCATTTAGTGATCTTGATTTAACAGGTTTTGATCGTGATGACATTGCGGCTTCCTTAGCTAGCAGTGCAAATGTTGTGTCGCATGAAAACCTTGACACGATTTTCAACAATGTCGATGACGTTGTTCTGCCAACAACCGAGACTAGGAAGTCAAGTGAAACGTTATAAAATCAAACTCCAACATCAAAATAGATGGTGTCTGCTTCAATTCCCATGGAGATGGTTATAGGATGTTCCCCTCTGATATCCACTTCTCCTACATCTGAACCATTTATAAGTGTATTTACCCCAGATTCTGACCAACCTCAGTCTAAGAGACAAAGACTGGATGTGAGGCAATATGAGCTAATTGCAAGCTTGATTAGCGGTCTTCCTACCCCCTCCTGTCACTACTGCTACCACTAGACTCACAACCACCAAGATGTTTCCAACAGGTCCGAGTTCAGTATTTACTGTTGGTGGTCCCTCTGCACCGCCTGGTTTCTGAGTTCCAAGATATAATCGAGATGCTGCTTCTGAAAGGTTGGCGTTGCACATGGCTGAAGAACAACTTCTATCGCCAGACCCTCGAGGAAAAAGTATTTCCATTGAAGAAGGTGGTGCTAGGGATGACAATCTCACTCTTTCTGGTTTGCAAAAGGAGATTTCGGTTCTAAGCCAGAAGAATATTGAGTTAGATATTCAGGTAGCGGAACTTCGTGCTGAGAATGTCAACCTTAGTATTCAAGTCTCTAAGTTGCAATCAGATAAATCTAATATTGGAGTACAAGTAGCCGAGCTCACGAAGGATAAAAAGCTGAAGACTAAGCAGATTTCCGACTTGCAAGATCATTTCAATCTGCTAACTTCAAGCTACTTTGAATTGAAGAAGAAACTTGAAGTAGACCTTGGAGACAAATATCAAACGTCTGTTGAAGAACAAAGGATCAATCTTCACATACAAGCTTTCCCGGTTGACCTACCAGTCGGTCAGTCTTCTGGTACTGCTGATCGTGGTGTTGATGAACCTCCTCTGGCTCCACATATTACAGAAATCATTCGTTGTGGTCAAGAAGATGAAGTAAAGAAAGGACAGTTGCTGTTCAAGAGGAATTCTAATCTGAATGCTTCTCGGGATGAACTGTTAATCACAGTTACTGATCTTGAAGTGGTTTGGTTTCGAGATACGTTTGGAGACAGATCGGGAGTTGCTTCTTGGGGATTCCATGACCCCCTTAAGATGTGGATAGTCATTCGCAAGAGCGGTAATTCTGAGTTGTACAAGAATAGTCATGATTTTACCTCGTTCACGAGGATTGATTTGGCAGAGCTGTCTCGCGCTCCCTTCATCAATTTAATGAATGATCCACAAGTTACTCAATTCAAGCACTTCCTTGATGATCAAGTCAAAAAGGGATTTCCATCCATGCCGACTGCAGAATCTGTCATATTTGAACATTCAGATGTTTTGGAACCGTCCACCGACAAGCCGTTACAGGTAGTGATGTGGCCCGCAACGAAACAAGTCAAGCAGTTTCCGGTGCTTCAAGGCTATTCAGATGGGTCTCTTAGTTCATTGGAGTGCTGGGTTTTTGATGAAACTACTTCTGGTGCTGTCATTAAGCTTAAGAATGGGTGCATCAGGCTCTATGATCGCAGAGACTTGTTACAGTTCAGGAAGTGGGATATTCACTACCTCAACAACTTTCAGATTAAGGTTGTTGAAGATATATATATATATATATATATATATATATATATATATATATATATATATATATGAAGAAGGTGCTAAAGTGTACACGACAATGGTAGCTGAAATTTTGAGCAAGCGTATGTGGAACGGAGCCATGGGACAAATGGACGTTATGATTGTCAAAAAGGGGTGACCTTGGGCTAGTCCAAACCAAGGGGGAGATTGAAGGGCCTAGAATAATGGTTTGGTCTAGGTATAAGCGTTAGTGATAGGGGTGTGTGTATGAAAAACGTTTTTGGATGGTTCGCAGTTGTAATAGACTTTACGGCCGTAAACTCTTCACGGTCTTGGGTGTCTATATATATAGGGTTGTGTCAGACGTATTGGTTGTTGATGCCTTTCGTATTTTCCAGTTCCACCAAGTTGTATCCGACGTTTTAAGGCTATAAAGCATATGCAAGCTTGGTTTGTTATTTCTTTGCTTATTATTTCGCATTGTGTGGTTGTTATTTGCTTTTGATCATTGGTAGATCCGATTTTGGACTTTACAGTTAGGGTAACGATGTGCTTGTCTGAGAAGGGATACATGGAACACCGGGTGGATTTTATAATATGTGGGTAGTTGATGACGATAGGCGACTGCACTAGTTTTTCTAGTATTTTAAAAGGACCATAATATCGATCTCTTGGTTAATTTTTTGGTATTCCTCACGTGAAATGGCTTCTAGAGGTACTCCCTTAAATGTAGATAAACCATCTCGCCCACCAAAAAATATTTATCGAGCCTTTGGGAATTGGCTAAAGTGGTCATGCGTTATTGAGCTCTTCAAAGGTTTTCTTTAAGTAATGAACAGAGTTTCTGGTGCTCTTGGAGTGTGGAGTCAATGGAAGTGGTATTTCTTGAACCAACGTGATATCGATGGAGGTCCAAAATTGTTCTGCCATATAAAGCCTTAAAATGCGACATGTTTATAGAACTATGACGGGAAGTGTTATACCAAAACTCTACCAGGTACAAGAATTTGGTCCAAATGCATGGTTCATTTCTTGCTAATGAACGAAGGTAGTTCTAGAGACATCGATGTACAACCTCCATTTTCCCGCAGAGTGAGGGTGATAGGCAGTAGAATAACGAAGATGGGTCCTTATTTGTTTGGATAATTCTCGGCAAAATAAACTAAGGAAAATAGGTTCTAAGTCTGATACAATGATATGAGCAATGCCATGGATTCGGCAAATGTTTTTCAAGAATAGTGTAGCGAGTGAGATAACCCCAAAGTTAGGTGGAAGAGCAATAAAGTCAGCAAATTTTGAAAATCTTTCAACGACGACCCAAATTGTTGTCTTACCGTCTGAGTTAGGTAAATGGATGATAAAATCCATGTAAATATTGCTCCAAACGATGGAAGGAATCAGAAGAGGTTGCAACAAGCATTAAGGTTTATGATTTGGGGATTTAATTTGTTGGCATACCTCACATTTGCGGATGAATTCTTTCACTTCGATTTTAAGCTAGGGCCATAGAAAGGTGGCTGAAATGCGACGTATAGTAGGAAGTATCCCTAAATTTCCTGCCAGTGGGGATAAGCGATACTGATACAACAAATTTTGGTGAATATGGGACCTAACTTGAATGTACAAGCGTTGTTGATGGTAGTACATCGAGAAAATGAAAAGTGTCATTTTTGGAAGCTTTTTCAGAGTATTTTTTGGACCAAACTTGTGCCTTCTAGAGTTGAGTAGTAGGAATGCAATTCTTGCACCTATGTTGGGTAGGCGGACGAAAGAGCCAGAAGCGTTGGTTGCTCGATTCATCTGAGGGAATCAGCCACATGGTTATCTTTACCTAGTTTATTTATAATCTGGAAATTGCATCCGCTAAGTTTTGTTGCTCATTTGTTTTGATCGGGTGTTTGAATCACCTGTTTAAGGAGACATTTCAAGCTTCATTCATCCGTGTCTTTGCGAAAATGTCGGCTAAGTAAATATTGTCTTGATTTTTTTTTACAACTTACGTGATAGCAAAAAGTTCACAGACATAAGTGAATCGCTTTTCATGCAGTTGCACAACCTCTTACTGAAAAAAGAGATAGGGCGATCCTGTTGATAGAGAATGGCTCCGATGGAGATGTTTGATGCATCTGTGGTTTTATCAACAATTTTTATATAATCAGGTAGGGTAAGTGTGATAAGGTGGAACATGGCAGTGTTAAGATTTTGAGAAGAAGATTGAGCCTCAGGCGACCAGGCAAAGTGTGGCTTACGGAGAATGTCGGGGAGATATACTGCAATGGTTGTGTATTTGGGCATGAAACGACGATAATAGCTAGTAAGGCCGAGAAAGCTGCATAATATAGTGAGATTTGCAGGTTTCGGCCAATTTTGGACGGCGTCGAGTTTTCCCGGGTCTGCTTCTATCCCTGTGGAAGATATGATGTGCCCCAAGTAACTTATTTTGTTGATCGCAAACGTGCATTTAGACGTCTTCGCATGGAAGTGGCGGGTCGCCAATTTGAAGAAGACTTGTTCTAGGTGAATGTAATGGTGATTAAGAGAAGAGTTATATACCATGATGTCATAAAAAACTAGGACATTTTATTGTAACACATCACAGAATAACTCGTTCATTGTGGATTGGAAGGTCGAAGGGGTGTTGGAGAGCCCAAAGGGCATTACGAGAAAATCATAATATACGTCAAGTGTTCGGAAGGTAGCTTTATGGATGTCTTCATCAGCGACCCGAATTTGATGATAACCAACACGAAGGTCAATTTTGGAGAAGACTGTAGCAGCATTGAGTTCATCAAAAAGTTCATCAATGGTGGGGATAGGAAAGAAGTCTTTGATTGTGATCACATTGAGTGCATAATAATCAACATAAAAGTGTCATTTGATGTTAATAGGAGTGGCGGTGGGGATACAATGATCATGGTATCTTGTAGGTGGAAGTCTACTAAGGTTAGAGTTGATATGTTGATATGTGTGGATTAAATTCATGATTTTGGAATCAGAGTGGTTAAAAGGTGTGGCTGTTGCCTATGAATCGACTGGATCGAAGTGGAAATAAAGAGCAAGTAATGATATTTTTGTTAATAAGGGCTTGTATATTGGATGGTGAAGCAGATGTTAAAAGGGGCTCCCCTTTTAGGGTGATGACAGTGGGTCTTTTATTGAAGGTAATTTGTGGAATAGAAAAATCTGCTAAAATTAGGCCCAAATTTCTCACCATGCCAACCTTAGAATTATATTGGCTCCTTTTTCTAGAAAAATAAAGAAGGGAATTGAAAATGGAGCTTTATGGAGATGAACTTCAAGCTTAGGTTAAAACCCATTATAATGGAGGTAATCTCCACTGCTCACCATAATAGGAAAAGATGGAATTTCTTCATGTGGAAGCTTTAATGTGTTTACGATCCTTGGTAAAATAATATTGTGGAGGCTACCGGTATCAACAAGAATTTTGATCGACATGTTGTTTATGTAACTTGTGACACGTAAAGCTTGGGCTGATGCCAGTCCAAAGAAAGTCGTTGTCGTTAGTGAAAAGAATTAACCAGGTTACTTACTGACTCCATTGTCTATTATGGGACTAGTAAGGTGGGAAGGAATGTTTTAATTGATGCTCTTATTGTTTTCAAAAATCATGAGGAATTAGGTGGCGGGGGGGGGGGGGGGGATTACACTTGTGTCCGGGTTCATATTTTTCAGGACAACAGAAACACAATCCTTCAACACGTCGTTTTTGAAGGGCTTCTGGTGATAAACTGGTTAATGGAAGGGTAGCATTGGTTTTCATGGGTGTGGTTAGAAGTTTGGTATATATGGAGATGGGTTTTATAGGTTATAAACACATTTACAATACGGGAAAACACTTAACAATTAACAAGGGCACATGCAACCTATAAGGATCTATGCCATAAACTTTGAAGGTAACACACATGAATAACAAAAATAGATGAAACCTAATGAAACCCTAGTATAATCAAAATACAAGAATTATGATTACATACCTTTTGATTTGTTGTAGTAAACCAATCACCTTAATCCCTTGTAGTGGTTGGACTTGGAAAGCTTAGCACCAAATGGATGATGCCTCTAATGGCTCACACCCAAAACCTAGAACTAGAAGACAAGAGAAGAGAGAAGAGGAGAGTAAATTTTCATTCACAACCTTTTAGGAAGTGAGAACCATGAAATTAAGTGCCCCAAGGGTCCTATTTATAGTTTCGGTAACTTAGGGACAAAGAAAGATTTGAATGATTAAATAATAGATTTAATCCTACTTCAAATCCTTTTCTTATCTACTACCAGGAGGCTTCCAGAAACCTTCAAAGTTCTCCCAAAACCTTCCACATAATGGTAGATTCTAGAATTGTTTCTTTTGTTCAACTATTGAACAATTACAATTCACCCCTTGTACATTAATTAATTTCAATTAATCCCAAATTAATTCCAGATTAGTTCTGATTAATAATTAATCAATTCTAATTGATTTCACATTAACTTATTAATCATATAAATTAACAAATCAATTATTTAACAACTGATCTCGTATTAATTTATTAATCACATAATAAATTAACAAATCAACTGTCTATTTCCAATTAATATATTAATCATATAATATATTAACAAGTTATTTATTACAATTTATTAATCATATCATATACTAATAAGTTTATCCTCTCTCTAAAAATGTCATTCTAACAAAGTTCTAGTTATGAGGGCAACCCAAAAATAACTTTTCTTCTATTTACAAGAATATACCAATTTATTTATGAGCTTAGACACCTTAATCCAACAGTCTCCCACTTGGATAAGTCTATAACTACAATTGCAAGTACAACCATGAACTAAACAGCAAAGTGTGCTATCCAAAGCTACTTCTGAGCTGTGATTCAAATAAAACGTTGACCCTAAGATAAGTGAGCAATTATTTCTTCATTCTACAAGATATCGTATGAACATGAGACATGTACTAGAATCAATCTTATAGTCTAAGATTTTGTTTCTCAATTTCCCAATTTATGATGACTGAATTTAGACTACTAATTATACACATCAATTCAGTCAGGGTTTGGCCAAGCACTTCAGATGTCGAAAAAAAATCATTATGGGACCCAAAGATATCATTTTTCATGCTAAGAAAAAAATAAATGAATAAACTTTGACTAAAAAACTATAACCGTTACTAATCAAATCTTACATGTTACTATGTTTTATAACATCATGTTACTAATGTGATTACGTAGCACCAATGCACAACCGACTTGCAAATTACAAATTATATATCCCCATATCAAGAATAGAAAATATTATCATCTTAGAATTACTCGTGAAAAAAATCCATAAAGTAATCTTTAAGCGTGGGTTTTTCCAATACTCAAAATATCCATTTTCTAAGTACTCATTAATATTATTGCAATCCCATGCAATGTCCAATCTCTATGGCTAATCTACAATCGATTCACGACAATCTTGATTCACTACTTACTTCCAAAAGTATGAGCGGCTGTGGAATTCCGAATAATAAAATTATTTACGAAATAAAACATGAAAAGTGAAACACAATAATAAATTAATTAACTATGGTATCATGCCCATTGAATATAAATAAATCCCTATTATTTAATCACCATAATAATTATGAATACTCCTTGTATAGTATTTTGAGTAATCAACTAACCACTTGAATGAAAAAACATTAGTCATGCCATGTTATGAAGATGCACACTATGCTTCTCTATGGTCTTTCCTTTGTGAATAGATCGACTAGACATTACTCCAATTATGCTCATTTCATAATTCCAAATTATTATTCTTATCTACGATGTAGTGGAATTTCATCTTTACATGGAATCACCTTCTGGGATGTCGAGGTTCTAAAGTCACAGAGATTGAGCCTTCGATATTAAAGAATGTTTCATCGGAACTTGTTACAAGAAACAATTAAATGGTTCTGAAGTCTCAAATTCAAGGTACACTTATTGAACACTTCTTTTGCGTGAAAGCTTCCAACTCACATGTAGATTTTACGAACAACTCCCATTATGGAAACATTTCCATATTTCCATATGGCCATCAATTCTGACCAAGAATCATCTCAATCCATAGTGTTTCATTATGGTCCATCCTAACAATATCGTACTCCCAATTGTCTATACGCAACCAGTCTTCGATAAATCTCAAAATGTTCTTGAAAACTGTTTAACAAATTTAGTCACATGAAATTCTAATCCTTTTTCACACAATGCTAAAGGCATTTGAAAAATTAGAATAAGAGAATATTATAATATATGTGTTCGATCCTATATATGAAGCATTTGGGACTCGTCTCATTATGTCCTTTATAAGGATTTGATATTTGTCCAATATCTTACTATAATATTTCTATATATCGAATCTCCTATGTTGAAAGATTGCAACATGTTATTCATATATGTCTTTGAGTAAGGTCTATTATTTGATCTAAAACTTATATTCCAAATGAAGTATGAGTGCTCTATCCCTTATGTCCATTATAGAAAAAACATTTTCCAAACATTACAATTTGCAAAAACAGAGACATTGTTTCCTACGAGCAGTATTGTCAACATGCAATATGAGCATCACACTTATGGTCCCACTATACTCAGAAATCAACTAGACTTCTAGAAATCGATACCCTTTGACTTTCTTACAGAAGTGTAGATTTTTGTTATGTGATGCTATGATAAATCTCCAACTAGACTTCTTAAGCTTATATTCCTTAGTTGGATAGTATGCGTATGTGTTTAAACCCTTTCAAAACTCTTAGATATATCTCTTGAAAGTTCAAACAATTCCTTGTCATTCCTCACAATTCAAATTATGAAGAGGGATGTCGTAATCATATTGTGAATTTGAGAATGCAATTAACACAACCAATATTCATATTGATCTTTATTATATCCATCAAATCTATCAACGGAAGTATTTCCTCCTAATCGTTTTCATGAATTGGAGCGAAACCTTTTCCACTTAGATTTCAAGATGCATACGTTTCCATCCATGTGTATCTATCATTTCCAATATATAGTCGCAAGACAAGGTTTAGGACAAATCAAATTCAAATTCATCTTTCCTTAATGGAATAAACTTCATTATTCTAAATTTCTTGCCTCCTGGCAGCACAAAGGGCCTACCAGTGCTTCCATGTTGTCAGCAGCTCACCTATATTGATCACTGTACTTTCATTGACCAATGCGCTTTGCTTTTACATTTAAATGAAAAACTAACCTAACTGGTGGTACACAAAAATAAGAATGTGTCAATTAAACACAATATGTTATCAACCTCTGGTCGCATGCTAGTGATAACAAATAGGATCATTGTCGGTTGACTCTTATAACTCTCAAGATCAATATAACTCCCAATGACTCCGTGACATATAAGTTTCTCTCTCAGGGAACATTCATTGACGAGCTAAAACAAATATTCAAAAGTTTTTGTGGATTCTTGACAAGAAAACATTTCATAGAATTGGTCCTAGTTTATCTTTTGTTTCTAGTTTAACGGAAGCATCATAACTCCAATTCTAAATGTGCTAGAGTAATAAAACATTATCATTCCACATATCATGAGGTGTTATCAAACTTCTCAGTTTGAAATGAGTTTCAAGATATGATTCACAGTTACTAGAGTACGAATTTGAAACTTGATTGGAACAAAGTATGACTCATCTATGATTAAACCATTTCCAACAATGTTCAATTCCTCTCCTTAGTCATACAATTTCACTAAGATGTTCATTGAGGATTAATTGTCATACAACTCCCCAATTACCAAGATGATCATAAAACACAATACTAAAGTACTCTCCTTTCTTTTCTAATTAGAGAATCTTTTATCTTTCTTCTTAATAGATTCTTTTATTTTTTTTGCTACTCTTTGAACCTCTTCAAAAGTATCATAGTTTTGGTTAATCTTATAAACAAAATCATATTTACTGAAGCATCGGTAAATCATGACAAATACAGTCATCGTCCCTTGTGGTGGATTTGAAGAGTCCATATCAACATGTACTAGATCCATTAGTCCTTCACTTGTCTCACATAAACATGTGAACAATAAATTAGTCATAATTTTCCAATGAACAAGACTCTCTTTCATCATGCAATTCAAATTGTATGACTCCAGGTTTCTATCTAATTGAAACCTGGTGATGATATTTATTTTCACTTGGTCAAATCTTACAGTACCACAGGCGCAGTATAATAATAATCAAATCCATAATTAATATTGTTATTATTAGAAAAATAATCAACACACCTATCAATGCCATTGCAAGAAAATATAAATAAGGCAACTTCATAAACCAAAACTTCATTTTATTGCTAAAAAGAAAATTAGAACTTGTCCTAACAATGCATAAAATGTAAAACTATATTTCTAGACATCTCTGAAGAGTAATCGCAATCTATTAAAACTATCCTAAATCCCTAGTATTGGCTCCAAATTCTGACCATTGAACCATGCGGAAAACTCCATATCCCACGATCAGATTTAGGTCACGTTTGCTTAAGCTTCCTTCTTTCTTTTAGATCCTGCAATACCATCAAAATGTGATGATCACATCATGTATTAAGAGTCTATGTATATGAACTTATAATTCGGTTAGATAATGGATGTACCTAAAGTAGAGTCACACGACTTGACTTTACCGTATTTAAGATCCTTCAGGTATTTTTGGGCAGCTTCGTTTCCAATGTCCCTTCAATTAGCAGTAGAAACAAGTGAACTCATTGGGGTAAACATTAGGAACGGTCTCATAACAAACCTTTCTCTTTACCATACGATCAAATGGTTTGACCTTGGCCAATCCCTTTCGCTTGGGAAGAGAAATGTTTTCTACATCACCAATGTTACCACTGTCAATGTCCATGAAATTCTTGGAATTAGACCGCATTTCTAGTTCAACAACCATCAACATGTGGGTCAAATCAATTAGGGTTACTGTTGGATTAGTGTCTAAGGCTATAACTATATTTGGTAAGTATTTGACCCGGTTGAGCATGGTCCTTTTGGGTTGCCTTCACCATAGCAACTTGACAGGATGATTTATAATGAGAGAAGAAATATTATTAATACATTATGAGAATAATATAAAGAATAATAATATTGTTATTTGATTAATATAAGTCATAAATTAATTAGGAATTAATTTGGTGACTTAAAGAGATTAATTAAATAAAGGGGCATAAACTGTCAATTGTATGATAGTTGTATTTTGGGCTGTGATTCCTTATGGATAAGAGGGTGGACGATTTTAGGGTTTGGAAGAGCCTAGAAATTGTCCAAAGGCTTATTAATAAGAATATTGGATTGCTTAGGACCTAAGTTATCCAATTAGGGTTTTAAGGGTGAAACCCTAGAAGGCTCACTAGTATATAAAGAATCATGGGGTCAAGGAAATCGGCACCCTTGTTATTGGAGTAACCCTGGCCGATTTCTTACCCTCTTCTCTCTCTCTATTATCATCCTCTTGCTAGTTGGTGTTTGTAAGCCATTAGAGGAGTGACAATTGTGACTCTAACTCCAAAGACAAGAAGATTCAAGCAAGCAATTCAAGGTATTCCTTTAGATCTGATTTCATATGTTATGATTTGAATGTTTACACTATATCAATAGAAGTCTTGGATACATTGCATGTTCAATTAGAGAAACCTAGATCCAAGCATTAGGGTTTGTATGTGCACATAGGAAAGTTCTTATGGCTCAAACCCATCAGTGGTATCACAACCTTGATTGGTTTCTATTGAATTGATGCATTGGTTGATTGCTTGTTATTTTCAAAATTTGATTTTGTCCTTCTGCCTTATGAACTCGGCGAGTTCCATAGTGGACTCGGCGAGTAGGCCTCAACTCGGCGAGTCCATTGTGGTACTCGGCGAGTTCGAGCGTCAGAAGGAGCTAGTTTCGGGATTTCATGTTGTTTTTCTTATGGAAACTTGCCTTAATCTTTATGGGTCAATAAATTTCAGATTTTAACATATATGTGAGTATATTCTTGACCAAATAAAAGATATTTACCAATTAGTTGAATAATAATTTCCTTATATGATATTAATTGATTATGTTAATTAAATTGGTAAATTGTTTTACAAGAAACATTTAAATAAATCAAATATGGATAATTATGAGATTAAATGGTTAATTTAAATTATTTATTATTTGATCCTTTATGTTTTGAAAAGTTTAAAACTTGTCCTCAAGTTTTGAAATTTATATTTTGTGATTAAAAGTTTAATTTAGACAATTCAAATTTCAAACCCTAGAATTTTACAAGTTTAAAATTCAACCTTATACTACTATATAATTACAACCCTCATTCACGAAGCCGGTCTGTAAGGTGGGTATAAGGTTGCTGCCTATAAAATGACGCTTAATGGGTGTACACTCACACCCACCGCTTGCTTGATCGGTGGAGGGTCGTTAGCCGAACGGGTAGGATAGGGCAACCATAACTCCTCATTAAAAGTATAATATTGAAATACAAAGTAACTACATATTTTTCAAATTCCCAATCCTAGTTACTTTAGGAAAAGTCAATTGATGCAAACCCATGAAATTACACTTTGCACCCTTGCTAAGAAGTTAGTGGAGCATGTGTGGTTTCCCGGCACACTAATTGGTTCTAAGCAAAGGTGGCAAAGGGTGATTCATTGTTTATCATAGTTCGGTGGAGCATGTGTGCTTTACCGGCACATCGAATAGGTGATTGTAACAATAAAGGCACCGTGTAGATTTGCATGGTTATTCACTCCCACTTTGTGATCCTCGGCATCCCAGTCACAAACGAGAGAGGCATATCGAGATTTAAACATGCCATTGAAAAGTTCAATGAATCTCATCGAAATCTTGGAATTCTAAATGCATTTAAAACTAAAGGTTATGTTTTGTGATGGAGAATTAGTGAATCGTCATTCACTTACCTTCAAATTGTTTGCATGTTGGATTACGACATCCCTTTTCTAATATGTAAATAATGTTGTTGGATCCTAGCCCTAGTTTTTCATATTGGGTGATAATTAGGGATTCAATTCTAATAAAACTTTGTCCTTTTCTATTTGTAGATGTCGAACGCCAACAACGCTGCTGCTAGCTCGTTCACATTGATGAGCCTTTGCCAAAAGGTGACTTTGGATGGAACGAACTTTAGCGAATGGATAACATACATTCGCACGATTGCTCGCTACGAGGACAAGGAGTATGTCCTTGACGAGAAGCTTGAAAAGATCAATCCAGAAATTGCTACTCCGGCTAAAATGACTGCTTTTGAGACTCATGAGCGTGATGCAACGAAGGTTTGTTGCATCATGATAGCCACAATGAACGCCGAATTCCAAAAGTCCTATGAGGACATGTATCCATACGAGATGCATCAAGACTTGTTGGAGAGATACGATCAAAACGCGAGGCAGGAACGTTACGAGATCTTCACTAACATGATCACTACTAAAATGGGTGATGGAGAATCTCTAACCATGCACTTGCAAAAGATGCAAAGGTATGTCGATCGTCTTCGCAAGTTGAGTGTCGACTTTGGGGAAGACTTGGCTATCGACATGGTCCATCACTCCTTGCCTCTGTGTTACAACCAATTTAGGATGACCTACCACATGAACAAGGAAGAGGTCACCCTAAGCAAGCTCCAAGGGCTCATAAGGGTTGCTGAGAGCAACCTTAAGGACAAGTCTGTTGCACAAACTCCCAATCCGTCCACTACTCCTGTTTTGGCTATAGGACAGGGAAGGGGCAAAAAGAGGAAGGCTCCGTCAAAGAGCCACCGCAAGGGAAAGTCCCAAGATGGTTCCTATTCTAGTGGGACCAAGGTTGATCCTGCTAAACCCAACCCTAACCCGAAGGAGGCAGACTGCCATCATTGCCACAAAATAGGGCATTGGAAGAGAAGCTGCCCGGAATATCTGCAGGCCATCAAGGATGGAAAGATCAAGCCGTCTTTTGCAGGTATGTACACAATTAAATCTAGTAATTCACCCCACACTATTTCTTGGGTTCCTGACACAGGATGTGGTTACCACATTTGTTCTGATTTGCAGGGACTAGGAAAAAGTACAGATGTGGAGCTCGGAAGAATAAATCTAATCATGGGGAATAGAAGATCGCCGCCTGTTACCAAGATTGGAGTGTATTCTTTAGGGCTGAGTAATGGATTGAATTTAGATTTAAATAATTGTTCCTACTCACCAGATATGGCACGAAACATCATTTCTTTTTCATGGGTGGCTTAAACAAGGATTTAGATATTCATTTAATAATATGAATGGTTCTATTTATGCTTATCTAAATGGTGTTTTATACTTTGAAGCAATGCCTTGTAATGGAATTTATGAAACTGTTATGGTTGTAGATAACCTAGGAAATGATGTGTTGTGTATGGATTCTTCCAATAGTATGGATAGAGCATCCTTATGGCATTGTCGTCTTGGACATGTCAACAAGAAGCGTATAGCCCAACTCCAAAAGGATGGAGTGTTGGAGTCATTCGACCTTAGGGAAGATGACACATGCGAATCTTGTTTACTTGGAAAGATGACCAAGTCACCCTTCACTAGCACATGTGAAAGGGGTGAGGGTTTATTGGACCTCATACATACTGATGTATGTGGACCCTTTAGATCAACCACAAAGGATGGGAACCACTTATATGTGACTTTTACCGATGACTATAGTTGATATGGGTATATTTACTTAATCAAGCAAAAGTCAGAAACGTTTGAAAAGTTCAAAGAATTCAAAAATGAAGTGGAGAATCAATTGGGAAGCAAAATCAAGATGCTTCGATCCGATCGAGGCGGAGAGTACCTAAGTCTTGAATTCCACGACTATCTCAAGGAATGCGGAATAGTTTCGCAATTGACGCCACCTAGGACACCACAATTGAATGGTGTGGCAGAAAGGCATAATCGAAATTTGTTAGACATGGTTCGTTCTATGATGAGTCGTGCTTCACTACCTATCTCATTCTGGGGGTATGCCTTAGAGACTGCCGCCTATATCCTTAACCGAGTCCCTACTAAGAAGGTTGCCAAAACACCTCACGAGATGTGGACAGGGAAATCTCCCTTGTTAGCACATATCAAGGTTTGGGGTTGCGAGGCTTTCGTAAGACGAGATAATCACGACAAGCTCGAACCTCGAAGTGAGCGATGTATTTTCATCGGCTACCTGCATAAATCCTTTGGATATCTCTTCTATAGACCAAATGACAATGTTGTCTTCATTGTGAGGAGAGGGGTTTTCCGGGAGCGAGAACTCATAAGCCAAGGAAACAGTGGGAGGCAGATCGAGCTTGAAGAGATTCAAGAATCAAGTGATGAAGGAACCTCTACCGCTGGCGCTCAACTCGAGGAGGAAACTCCGGTTGAACCAATTGACGAGTCCTTACCTCTTAGACGTTCCGAAAGAGTTAGAGTTCAACCCCAGTTTTATGGTTTTCATATTACTACCGAAGGGGACACGTATATTAGTGATGGTACACTAATAAATCTAGATGAACCTAATAGCTATAAGGAAGCTATGGAAGGCCCGAAGTTTGCAAAATGGAAAGAGGCAATGGACAACAAGATCAAATCCATGTATGACAACCAAGTTTGGAATTTGGTTGATAATGTGCCCGGACGTAAGACCTTTGGGTGCAAATGGATTTTCAAGAAGAAGACCGATGTGGATGGAAATGTACACACATATAAGGCGCGATTGGTTGCGAAGGGCTTTACTCAAACTCCCGGAGTTGACTATGATGAGACCTTCTCACCAGTTGCGAAGATAAAGTCTATTAGAGTGATGATAGTTATTACCGCATTTCATGATTATGAGATTTGGCAAATGGATGTCAAGACTGCTTTCCTTAATGGGAAGTTGGCTGAGGATGTTTACATGGCTCAGCCAGAGGGTTTTGTTAATCTGAAGCATCCAAATAGAGTGTGTAAGCTTGAGAAGTCCATTTATGGACTTAAGCAAGCGTCTCGCAGATGGAATCTTTGCTTTGATGAGAAAGTCAAAGAGTTTGGATTTGTACGAAGCGAAGATGAATCATGTGTATATGTCAAAGCCAGTGGGAGTATAGTTAGCTTCCTCGTTCTGTATGTCGATGACATACTACTCATAGGAAATGACGTCCCGACACTGCAGGAGGTTAAGTCCTGGCTTGGGCAGTGCTTCGCTATGAAGGACCTCAGAGAGGCTTTCTATATCTTGGGTATAAGGATAGTGAGAGAACAAAGTAAGAGACTAATAGGACTTAGTCAGAACACTTACTTAGATAAAGTACTTAAACGTTTTAGTATGGAGAATTCGAAGAAGGGAGAATTACCGATACAAAGTAATGCCAAGTTGAGTAAGACTCTAAGTCCGAGTACTGAAGCCGAGATAGCAGAGATGGGCCGAGTACCTTACGCTTCCGCAGTTGGGTCAATCATGTATGCTATGACTTGTACTCGCCCTGATGTAGCCTTTGCTTTGAGCATGGTCGGTAGATATCAAGGGAACCCTAGCAGAGCCCATTGTATTGCGGTCAAGAATATCCTTAAGTACCTTCGGAGGACCAAGGAATGGTTTTTAGTCCTCGGAGGGAGTGATGACTTAAAGGTGCGAGGGTATAGTGACGCCAGCTTTCAAACCGACAGAGACACTACTAGAAAAAAGACCTTTAATGACGCGCTTTTTACGACACGCGATAATTAAGGATACGCAAAAGGATGTGCCCTTAAAATAGTGTCATCTCTCCAAAAAATTTAAGGATTTACGTCACGCTTTATTGTGTGCCCTTAATTTAGTGTCTCAAGAAAAAAAATTGAAAACACGGAGGGCGCTTTATCTTAAACGCGCGTCGTCTGTACCTGTCGCTTTATAATTTTAATGAAACGCGCCTTTAGTAGACAAGGGGGAAATGAAATCCCCAAAATTTTGAAAACCCGCCTTTTTTTTTTCTATCTTCTATCTATCTTTCATCTTCAACCTAACAAGGACGAGCATTGCACTCTTGATTTCCCTAACTCTTTCTCATTTTCTGATTCAAACTTGAAAGAATCGAAAAAAAAAATCTACCAATTTTGAAGCCTAATAAAAATCTAACAAGGACGAGTATCCATCGATCCGACTTCCAAAAATAGACGGCATCGATTCCACGTCTTCCGGGGTTGGGAGGCAAATGAGAATTTGAAGAAAAGGAATAAGATCTCTTGGGTGTTCAATCGAAGAAAAGGAAATCAGAATCGACGATCGCTGCTTTCGCTAATATCCACTCCGCCCTCTTATGAACGCAAATGGTAAAGATCTGCTTCGATTTCCCGACTGGTCTTCCTTTTTTTTTCTTCTTTCCCTCTTGCCCTAATTATCAACTCCTCATTTTTCTCTCAGATTTGAGTCTCCTCTTTCATCAAAAATAAGAGGTATCAAACTCGAATTAGAGGTTGAAGATCATAAATCGATGGTTTATTCTGTCTTGGAACACATGGCTCTACGAACCCGCCTTGTTCTTTATTGCCTTTATCTATATTTAATCTTTGCAATCGATTCTCCCCTCTCCCTCCTTCTCTCTCGTCTCCGATCCTCTTCTCCCCTACTTCTAACCTTACTTGTTAATTTTCTCATCAGATCTCTGCTCTAGTGTCACTCTGAAGATTAAGAATTTCAAGCCCTAGTGTCACTCTGAGACACAGACGAAAAGAAAAGAAACATGAAGAATGCACCTATCGTTGTTACGACTTATGAAAATTAGTATTTATGTGTCATTCTTTTGAATCTTATGTTTATTTTACTCGATTTTTGTTAGATGTAAGGCAATCGTTTCAGAATGTTTGATTGATAAGGGTTTTTTTTTGTTGATCTTATAGGATTTTATCGAGTATATCATGCTGGAATAGGAGAAGCTATAAAATTGACTTTATAAATCTGGATATCAGAAGCGATCAAGGAATTGTCCTGCAATAAGAGTGAGCATGTTCCATTGTCGGTTTTGTTGAAGCGTGAATTGGCGAATCAAAAGGATGATAGGCCGGAGATTGCTTGTGGCCAGGCTAATGAATCTAAGAAAGGGGAAGACTTCGCATTGATCAAAACTGAATGCCAACGTGTGTTGGGAGATGGTGTTACCACTTATTCTATCTTCAGGGCCGGCCTTACCTTATTTATAATTAAGCTAGGGTTTAGGGGCCCAATTCACTTAACCCACGATCTTTCAGCAAATCTCGATTCTTCTAGCTCTTCTAAGCACCAACCACCGGCACGCTTGCTAATATAAGATGAAGAAAACGAGGCAACTAAGGAGATGGACATATAGTTTTTGGAAAAGATTCAAGAAAGAAATCTTTGAATTAGTCTTAACAAAACTCACAGTTCTTTTCTCTTACTCCGCTCCTCCTTACATAATTCTTTCTGAAAATCTAATTGTGAATTTTTGATTTAATTTTTGAATCATTCCTTCTAATCACTAGTTCTATTCTCCTGAAATTTAAAGGGTTCTTTTCCATTGCCTATCAGCGACCTTGACTCATGGCTCAAGACTCCCTCCATATATGTTTTTGATTGTTCTGCTGCAGGGATGATTGTCAATGCCTTCATAGAGGTATTATTAACTATTTATTTCTTGACAACATTGTTATTATTGTTTGACTAAATGCTTGAATATCATTTATATGTATATATCTCCTAGATTGGACTCCCTCAAGTTCTTCTTCTTCGGGAACTTTACCAAGAGACTGTATTCTACTTGCAGCATGTGAAGCACATGAAACCCTACCACAAAGTCATGAGTTTCCTGCTAATGTCTTCACTTCTTGCCTTACAACCCCCATCACCTGTTAGTCCACCTGTAAAGCATAGACATATGCATCAACAAGTGGACATGTACATGCTATGCAAACCAACTAAACCATCATGTTGTCATTCCACCAAACTGCTCTTCTTACTGTAACTGCATCTCTGGTATGATTTGACCATTTAAATTGAAGTACATATATTTAATAGTTAATACATATTTATGAAAAAAAATGTTAAAAAACACAGAAAATACAAGTCAAAACAGATGGAAATGCACATGTCCCAGTGGTAAACTCCCTGAAGTGGCTACAAGTCATGAAACTAATTGCTTCATGTCCTACAATTGCGACTCTGGTAAACTAAATCTTGATTCCTGATCTTTCGTTATTCGTAGAATTACTAAATATAAAAATCTTACACATCATGTTGTTGTTCACAGGATCTTTGAGTGAGGCACAATCTTTGAAGAAGCAATTTTCCTATGAGAGTCAATGATCAGTACCTCACAAATGTCCTGCTTAAGATCAATGCTAAGGTGAATACAAAAAGAACAGGTCAAATGCTAGAAATAGCAATTGATTTGTGTATTATAGCACTGAAAAATCTTTCCTTTTATAAAGACGCAATCAAATTTCAATTCAGTTTTCACTACTATATTTAGATAGATTTTTCTAAGCCTATTGTCCTAAATAGGAAACAAATTTAAGGTACAATGTCTTCTATTTATAATTGGGTGGTTTTTTCAAAAGCAAAAATGTAAGTAACAAATATATCGAAAGTGCAATGCTGGTAATAAAAAGAAAATCAAAGTAGGATGCTGTAATATACAAATAGTTAAATGTATGTTGCTATTTCTTGCATTTAGCCCAAAATTTATAAGCTCACTTATTCAAAACCCCACATGGAAAAATGCAAGAAATAATGTTCTAGTTTGATTGATTTGCTTAACATCCTGCTTTGATTTCTTCCTGTTACATCAATATCATCCAAAGAAACTTTGAGTATTATAATCATGTAGATTTTTCAAATAATAAAAAGAAGTAGGAAGCTTTAATACTATAATATACATAATAAAAGTAGGTTGCTGTTTCTTAAGCCCAAAAAAGAAAAGATTAAATTTGATTTTTTATTTATTTGTGCATGCAGCTTGGGGGTCTTAACTCAATGTTATGTGTGGAGCATTCTCCTTCCCTTCCACATGTTTCCAAGGCTCCCACAATCATTCTGGAAATGGATGTGTCTCATGGGTCACCTGGCCAGTCTGATATTCCATCTATTGCTGTTGTAACTATTTTTCTTTCTCAAATTTATTAAAAATCAATTTTATATTTTTATTTATGGGAATGTTTTAATAAAAGATCATTTCTTTGGTTTTTTTTAATAACAGGTTGTTAGCTCCCGACATTGGCCTTTGATCTCCCGCTATCGAGCTTCTGTAAGAACTCAATCTCCAAAGGTGGAGTTGATAGATTCCCTGTTCAAGAAAGTTTCTGACACTGAGGATGAAGGCATAATGAGGTTCAATTCCTTGTTTTTATTTCCTATTTTTATTATACATAAAGAGTTTGATGTTTGAGATTTCACATCACATTGTAAGCAAATGATGAGATTTTCTTTTCTTTTTTTTGTGGCAGGGAGCTTCTCCTTGACTTCTATACGAGTTCTGCAAAACGTAAGCCAGATCAGATAATCATTTTCAGGTGAATTCTTTTAAAATTGTATATTTAACTTTTAGATATTTATGTCATTTTCTTTATAAAAAATAGGTGAACTCATGTTTTTATTTTGCTGTAAAAAGCTCAAACCTTAAAATTCTATTACTTGTTATATTATAATAGGGACAGTGTGAGTGAGTCACAATTCAACCAGGTGTTGAACATTGAACTGGACCAAATTATCGAGGTATTTGTATTTTCTTATATAATAGTTTCTTATTTTGTTAAAGCAAAAAAAGTGATTTAAAAATCTTACACATCATGTTGTTGTTCCATGACAACAGGGACAATAAATTCAAAAGAAAAGAAAAAAAGGTAACCTATTACCAAATTTACAAAAGTCCAAGACAATTGCCAATCCAAGGTAACCTACTACCAAATCTACAAAACTATCTTCACATTCATCCCAATAATTACATCACCAAAATCATTCCAGGAATATTAATTAATGCAATTGACTAATATGACCTTATGTAGTATAGGTATCTTTTTGCACTTGTTTCGTGTGTCCTTTATGGCCTTGGTTAATGTAGTACAGGTATTCTTGCTTGCCATATGTTGTTTATCCGTAACTTTATAAAGTTAATTTATACCTTTCTTATTTACATGGCAGTTGCAATATGTGGAAGTGCTCCCTAAAAAGGTTGTTGATATCTTGAAGGAAATTAGGTAGGCCTCAAAGGATAAAGTTTTTCTTTCTGTTGACAATTCAAAGTTTTTATTTTTCACTATGTTTCCTGAACATGGTTTTGATTTTGTGATAAAGGGATCTTTTGGGGGTTCTTTCTAGATTAACCAAGGAGTTCAACGTCGACAAGTTTCTAGGGGTATTTTTGGAATCCCTCATGGATTACAGTCATGGTGATGATTTGTGCCTTAAATTGTTGCTTTCCATGATAAAAGATGTTCCTATTAATGTTTTAGTTGGTCGTTTAGTTACAAAACTTCTTTCAACCTGCATGAAGTTAACCAAGAAAAGAAAAGGAATAATTATTTAAGTTCCCATTATTAACAACTGAGTATTTTTTTTATTTGCCCATTGTTGTTTCTTCTTTGGAGTTGGGCTTTATATATCACCATCCTTTATTGTTGTCTAAATTCCATATTTGCCATTTCTCATAATGATTTTCTTCATTTTCCTTAGATGCACACCTGCTACCTGTTGACTTGCCAGAGCTGAAATCTTTGACCAACAGGTAGTTACAAAAGTTGCCTTTTGTTATCTATTCATTCTAGTGCATTATTTATTTATTTATTTTTGCTTTCCTTGATCAATAAACTTTTAATGTTGATAGCTTCATTTAATTTACTTTTCAATGTAAAAGTAAAACATATGCAACTTACACCTTCTTAAATTATGGAAAAATTTATAGAAGGTTGAATATGTGTTAGGATAATATCATTTGTATAGATTGATTTATTATGTGTTAGGTAATGGTTGTTGAAATCCATTGGTATAGGTATAGGTAAAGAAGCATGATTATCTGTCCTAATTATATTTGGTGTTATTTATGTTTATCTTTGTACATAATATAATTTGTTTGATGACTAATAAAATTTAGCAGAGGCAAAGTAAAGAATAAATCCTATTTACAAAATGATCCAAAGAATCATTTTAATATTGTATTGTATAGCATGTTAAGTTACTGATTTTCCATGTGCAGGTTCTGATAGCTCTAGCAACCTCCTTCCATGCCAAGCAGCCTCTCAAAGTTCCTGCAATACGTTACATTTACTTACTGTTGTGTTGTATTGCATGTTTTGTTTTCCATGGAACGATTATTTGTATGACATTAAATTTATGCACTGGATTCTATTTTTGTATATGATATTTTATTATCTATTATTAAACATTAAATACAAATTTAATTTGAAAATAAGCAAATCTATAAATAATATTTTTTTAAACATTTAAAATTATGATACGCAAAAATGTGTGTCATCTTCATTTATGACATGGCCTTTCTTGACAGGGGCTTCCTTCATACGCATTGCGTGTCATAAACACGCGTGTCGTAAGGTTACGACACGCAAATGCATGTCGTCTTCCTTTATGACAGGGCCTTCCTTGATACGCATTGCGTGTCATAACCGCGCGTCGTAAATGCGCGTCATAAATGCGCGTCGTAAATGCGCGTCGTCTATAGACGACGCGCAAAAGCGCGTTGTCTCTCTTTATGACAGGGCCTTCCTTGACACGCATTTGCGCGTCGTCTGAGCATTTTACGACGCGCAATTAGCGTCGTAAAAGGCCTTTTTTCTAGTAGTGAGACAACTACCGTTCGCAGTCGGGCTGGGTCTTTACCCTGAATGGAGGAGTAGTAACTTGGAAAAGTTCCAAGCAAGAAACCGTAGTTGATTCAACATGCGAATCAGAGTACATTGCAGCAAGCGAAGCATTGAAGGAGGCAATATGGCTGAAGAACTTCATTGGTGATCTTGGAGTTGTACCTGCCATAAAGGAGCCTATGGAAATTTTCTGTGATAATGAAGGAGTAGTTGCCTTGACCAAGGAACCGAGGGATCATGGTAGATCTCGTCATATTGACATAAAATATCACTTTATTCGACATCGAGTAGAAGAAGGACATCTCGTGGTTAAGAGAATATCATCAGAAGATAACCCAGCAGATCCACTTACAAAGGGACTGAGTAGGGTTAAGCACATGTAGCATGCTAGGAGTATTGGGCTGAAGGATGATATTAGTTTAGATTAGATAGTTTTAGAAACTTATAATAGATAAATGTAATTGACATTTGATGATTAAATAAAGGAGTATTATTTATGAGTAAAGTTACTGTCTTATGTTAATTGTTTAACTATTGTTTCACTTTGCGTGTTTTGACTTCCTGAATAATTAAGTTATTAAGAATAATTGAATTATTCAAATGATCCACAATCGTTCATATGTTGGAAGTAGATATGAAAGGAGATTGTCATGAATTGGTATGTAGATTGTCTAAATGGTATTAGACATAGCAAATGTTTGCTGCAACGTTCATGAGTGCTTATGAATTAGTTTTGAGCATTGGAACAAACCCGTGTTTGCTGGAATCACTTTGAAACATATATATTATAAGTGATCGCAAGATGATAATATCATATGGTCTTAAAACCTAGATATATGGTTTGTTATTTGTTAATTGGTTGTACATTGATGATGCGAAACCACATCAGTAAATTGATGTTATAAAACGCATTGTTGTGTATGATTGATTGGCGAATAAGTAAATGCATATAAGTCGAAGTTTATCTTTTACTTTTATCCTAAGAGGGTAAAAGCGATATCTCGGCCACTCGATGATTTGATTTGACTTATGTGTCGGGCCCGGTCAGAATTAAATTGATGTGTTCGATTAAGTTCTATGTCGAATAAATCTGAGATCGAGAAACTAAATGCTGGACTATGATTGTGTCTGCATGATATCTGAACAGAGGACTGTACGATCCCTTATCTAAAGGATAAGAACTGATAAAGATCAGAGTTGACAGCATCTTTGAGAGCTACGATTGCTAATCGGTTTGTGTTTGCATATATATAGTTACTAGACTTATCCAAGTGGGAGACTGTTTGATTAGTGTCTAAGGCTATAACTATATTTGGTAAGTATTTGACCCGGTTGAGCATGGTCCTTTTGGGTTGCCTTCACCAAAGCCACTTGACAGGATGATTTATAATGAGAGAAGAAATATTATTAATATATTATGAGAATAATATAAAGAATAATAATATTGTTATTTGATTAATATAAATCATAAATTAATTAGGAATTAATTTGGTGACTTAAAGAGATTAATTAAATAAAGGGGCATAAACTGTCAATTGTATGATAGTTGTTTTTTGGGTTGTGATTCCTTATGGATAAGAGGGTGGACGATTTTAGGGTTTGGAAGAGCCTAGAAATCGTCCAAAGGCTTTTCAATAAGGATATTGGATTGCTTAGGGCCTAAGTTATCCAATTAGGGTTTTAAGGGTGAAACCCTAGAAGGCTCACTAGTATATAAAGACTCATGGGGTCAAGGAAATCAGCACCCTTGTTATTGGAGTAACCCTGGCCAATTTCTTACCCTCCTCTCTCTCTCTCTCTATTATCATCCTCTTGCTAGTTGGTGTTTGTAAGCCATTAGAGGAGTGACAATTGTGACTTTAAGCTCCAAAGACAAGAAGATTCAAGCAAGCAATTCAAGGTATTCCTTTAGATCTGATTTCATATGTTATGATTTGAATGTTACACTAGATCTATCAATAGAAGTCTTGGATACATTGCATGTTCAATTAGAGAAACCTAGATCCAAGCATTAGGGTTTGTATGTGCACATAGGAAAGTTCTTATGGCTCAAACCCATCAGTTACATCGAAATTCCTCATATGAAATTTCTCAACTAACTGACCATATAACATAGGAAATGAAAGAAGAACCAAAATCATCCACTTGCTCCTTTGGGAATATGACACCCATCATTTCCAATTTGTCAATGTACAATTCCATAAACCCTAATTTTGATCCATTCAATCAAATAAAAAATTAAGCCTATGATACCACTGATGAGTTTTTTAGGTTATAAAAAGTACATATTAGCGGAAAAACACTTAAACCTTTAAGTACACATGCAGCCTAGAAAGGATCTATATTTTTTCTATTGATAGCTAAAAACTCTGAATATCAGGAAACCCTAAGGAGAGGATATGAAAATCAAAATTCATATAAAGACTAGGGTTACATACCTTTTAATTAATATAGAAAATAACCAAATCAAATCCTCTTGAAGTTCCTTTGAAAACAAGCACCAAAAAATTGAATGCCTCTAATAGCTTGTACCCAAAACCGTAGCAATTAGAAAACTTGAGGATAGAGGAGAGGGAGAGAAATTTTTTGGATGTTGTCTTGTGTAAGGAGTGGAAAAAAATTCCTTAGGCAAGGGGTCTATTTATAACCGAGATAAAAAGCCTTGGATAACCCTAATCATTCTAGAAACCCTAAGATATTATTATACTAAATTGGTATATCCAAGTGGGGAACCGTAAAAGGACTTAGCCTGAAAGCTTAGTGAGTTACCCCCAAAATACCAACACCATACCGATAATCATATCATATAAACATATAAGCAACAGAACAGCCATGCATCACGAGTCTACAGTGTGATTGGTCCGCCCGTACCGGGCCTTCAGTCCACCTGGTCCACTCCCTGAGTCTACAGTATGACTGGACCGCCCGCACCGGGCCTTCAGTCTATCTGGTCCACTCTCCAAGACTCGACATGTGTGCACCGCCCTCTCGGGGCCTTCAGCCTATTCGGACCGCTCGTCGGGCCTTTGGCCTGACTAGGTGCCCTCCTGGGCCTGCAGTCTATCCAGTCCGCCCTGGGTATGGTTGCCTACAGCATGAAGCAGGACCCACATCAACCCACCCCCATACTAATCAAACAATCATGTGCACACAAATATCATATGCTAGCATGTATATAACAGAGAATCATACCGATCTACCAGATCCCTAACACAACAACCATCCTATAACCAGGATACCGACCTAACCAGTCACTAACATAACATCATCCTATATACCACGATACCAATCCTAAACCAGACAACTAATATAATACCATCCTATCTACCGGGATGTAGATCTAGCAGATCAATTTCATATCAAGCAAATACCCAGATACAAATCCGATAAGAGCCGACCTTGGTGCCTTAGACCTTGTTGATATAGTGAGGATAACTTACCTTGCAATTCCGGACTGAACCACGAAATCATGCTCCCGAAACACTGCCCCAAACTCCAACACCTATAACCATTAATGATCAAATTCATAAATACTCGCTTACCAATTACCCTCAAAAGTCAAATTGGTCAACCCTTAGTCAAAGTCAAAGTTAACAGTTAAGGTCAACAGTCCATGTTGCCTGAACTCGTCGAGTACCCTTAGCTACTCACCGAGTTCCTTGTATAACTTGCCAACTCGCCAAGCCACTAGAGTGACTCATCAAGTTCCTAAGGTTTGCAGTCATAAACTCCTTTGCCGACTCGTCGAGTCTCCCTTGCAACTCACCTACTTCATACATGTCCAAAGGTTGGGGAAAACCCTAGCGGACTCGCCGAGTCACTAGTCTGACACGCCGAGCCCATGGCAATCTTCATCAGACTCGCCGAGTCACTATACTGATTCGCCGAGTCCCTTCAGTCTTTCATCCATACAAATGCTTTTTAAGCCATGCCAAGGCTCCATACTGCAGATCCAACTTCCTAAGGCATGCTTATCACGTAAAGTTGCAAACTTTACGTGCATGCAAGGCTCTAATGACTCATAATGCCAAATCCACACTTGAAATGGGGTCTAACTCAAATGGAAAGTTTCATACATGACAAGGCTAGAAACTTTATGAACCTAGATCCCAAGGAGGGTTTTGATCTGAAGTTGCAACTTCAGATCTAGCTCCTACCCAAGAATAGCTTCATAACCAAGCCAAAAATCACCAACCTTCATTCAAAGATATCTAGAAAGGAATGAGGCCAAGATCATGAATTGATACCTCAAATGGGGCTAACTGAGATAGATTTTGCAGATCCACATGAGTCCCTTGCTGCTAGCTACTTTACCTTCTAGCTCCCTTCACAAGTACCTTCCAAAGCTCAAAAACACACTCAATGAAGCTCTCACATGAAATAGGGTTTGCTGGACTCTCTAGAGACTGGATGGGACTAAGGGATGCTAATGGTTCATTAAAAAGGGTGCAAAACCCCCAGAAATTAGGGTTTCACCCTCCAGCTCCAACTCGTCGAATCCCTTATTGGACTCGGCGAGTAGGTCACTTAAACACGTGGACCAACCCGTTGCTACTCGGCGAGTCAGGCAACCAACTCGTCGAGTAGAATTGAAATAATGAGAAATTAAAACCACAAATTGATACTCAGGAATTGGGGCGTTACAATTCTCCGCCACTTGAACTAGATTTCGTCCTCGAAGTCTGCTGCGGTGAAAAAGCTCGGATAGTGCTCCCGCATATCTGCCTCCGGCTCCCACATCCCCTCGAACCCTCTTTGGGGTTCCCACTGTACCTTTTCCAAAGGTACCTCCTTGTTTTGTAGAACCTTCACCCTGCTCTCCAGAATGGCCACAGGCCTCTCTACATAGCAAAGGCGCTCACTGACCTGAATGTCATCCAACTATACTACCGCCTCCTGATCCATGATGCACTTTTGCAACTGCGAAACGTGAAAGATGATGTGAAACCCAACCGACCCTTTTATAAAAAAGGTCTATCCTACAAGCCACTTTCCCAACTAACAAAATCCTGATGATCCAACGTATCGGAAACCCAACTTTTCCTCTTCCTGAGGCGACCCCTCCGTGCTGACAGGACATTCGTCACACAACATCATACAAAAATCAATCCACTGAAACACGAACACTCATGCCTGGCCCAATAACCCTCGAGCTGGAATACCAGGCATGCCTACGACGGGTCCAATCATCCCTAGGATGGAATACCCTCACATCCTACACACGAATCCCAAGTCAGACACCTACTTCAACTCTTCCTGCTACCGTATGATGCTTCCTAGACGAATACGAAACCATCCTGGTCCCACTGGTCTGTCCACTACCCTCAACACCGGACGCCTCACCGATTGCTGAACCAAAAGACCCACACAGACGGTAGTCCCACGCATCTCCCGAAAAAAAACTGACTGGATGGACTTGCTTCTACACCCTGATAACAACCTCTACTAACATGATGAACGCTACATGACCCACGACAGCCTCACCTCTTACCTGATCTCCAAGGCCCCATCTCCTCCTCACTTCAGACACACTATGGCTCTTCCACAGATGAAATCAACCCAAGTCACGCCACAATAACTCGAACCATCATCAACATACCTACCACTACTGGTCCACCAGTACGACACTCATATCTATCCCATACCACCCTTCAGGTGGGAATACCAATATGCCAAGTCCAATGGATCATAGGGTCCGGTCCTCCTCGAGATGAAATACCCTAGATTGGAATACCAACAGATCGAATCAATTCAACCATCGAATTGAAACTCTCAGGGTTTGTTGGCCCACCACGTTAACCCTTCCGCTCACCTTGAGCCTCCGTGCCTACGAATTTCAGTCGACCCACATTGGGTAGCTTGGCCTACTGCATAGGGCAGGACCGCCTCAACCCTACCCACATAACACATATACACTCAGAACATGATCATATAACTATCAAAAACCCACGCAAAGCCTTCAACATAATCCATCAGCATGCTTAATACTTGGGGACAGACCTACTGATTGCTATAGCATAGCAGCATGCTCAATACCCACACACAAATCTACAAACACATACAGAGTCTTCAGCATGTCTGGACCACCTAACCAGGCCTTCAGTCTATTTGGACCTCTCTCAGAACCTTCAACATGTCTGGACCACCGCTCCGGGCCTTCAGCCTATCTGGACCATTCTCAGAGCCTTCAACTTGACTGGTACGCCCCACCGGCCTTCAGTCTATCCGGGCCGCTCTAAACTGTTGAACATCTCCCTAGACCACCCTTCCTGGTGGTCCTTCCCATGCAGACTGTTCTCACCCACTTGGGGTTCCGAACTCCTGATCCATTCCATGGACTCTAACCCCGACCTAACCCTAGGCCTCATGTCGATCGTCCATCCTCTCGGAAATCCATGGTCTGTTCCCTGATCCGCGTGTCTACCACTTATGCTAAATAATCCGCATACTCGCTGAATGCACTGTCAAACCCTAGCAGCTAATAGAACCCTTAATGGATGATGCTCCATCTGAGAATTTCCAATTCTCCCCCACTTGGGACACTAACTACTACCTGCACCGGTCTAGCAACCAGCTGTGGACAGTTGGTCTTCACGTGACCAGCCTGGTGGCAGTGATAACAAATCCTCGTGTCCCGAACCAGGGTCAACTGGCGACAATCCCTCGCATAATGCCCCTCTTTTCTGCACTTGCAGCACGCACCATCGGACCTACAAACTCCGGTATGACCCTTCCCGCACTTCACACAAGTGCGGCTACTCTCCTCTCCAACCCTAGAATCAGCGGTCTTGGACGCTTTGGCGTCGACTAAGACTGCACTGGGGCTTGCCTCTGCTCTCGCAACTGCAACTTAATCTACAGCTCCCGCCGCCTGGCGACCTCCTGTAAATCCAGTAACATATCACATTGCTGGGTAGCAACAAACTGTCTAATGTCAGTCTTGAGCATGATCAGATAACGCGTCATCTGAGCCTGCTCGGAAACAAACTCCGGACAGACCATTGCCCTCTCATTGTACATACGGGTGATCTCCTTCACCGTCTCTGCACCTTGTCTCAACTCCAAGAACTCCTGAGCTAGCCGCTCACGCTCGACTCACAGAATGTAACAGGAGCAAAAAATCTCTCTAAACTGATCCCAAGAAACTGCAGCTCTTCGATCATCTGAATAAGACCCTGTCATCAACCTCCACCAGTCCTTGGCCCCGGACCTCAACATGTTCAGGGCACACCTGACCTTCTGGTCAGCCGGTCAGGAACATGTGAAAAAACAACCCTCGATGTCCGATAGCTATCTCATGGCTATGATAGGGTCCTGAATCGCATCGAAAGTCGGGGGCTTCGTGTTATCAAAGTCGCGATACTGAAAAGCCTGACTGGCTCCTACCCCTACCGCTGATACAGCTGCAGTAGCTGCTACGGCAGCCGCCTCCGCAAGGGCTACATAGCGCTCGTCAAAGTAATCGACCATGGTGGTATTGATAGATCCAAACATCTCCGGTAACTGAGCCTGGAACATAGCAACAACCTCATCATGCAGGATCACCCGGATCCTGTTATCCATCTCGTTTGGCCTCATCTGGTCGATAGTCTCGGGGGCTGTCGGCTTCTCCTGTCTGTCCTCTCTTGATCCTGACCCGGATCTAGTCACGAGTCATCGTGTAACCACCATACTGAAAACATACCGAAAAGATATCAGATACTCCTCATACCAACCCAGGAACCAACTCCCAACCAAAACCCTAGGGCCTTCATACGTGCATGGCTCTTGTGTTTTCAGTAGTACGGGCCCATACTGGCTTCCACACCTACCCATATTTGTCCCAAGTATCATCAAAATGCCCTAACAATACACAAAAATATAGCGAGCGCTCAATCCTCACTCATAGAGGAAATGCTAAATATCTCATAACTGGCCTACTGGCCTTGCACAACCCACCCATCGATGAAACTTCCACCAACCCTGCAACAATAGCGTATGCTAGCCATACATAATGCTGGACCCCATAGACTTCCGAATATCCAATCCTACCCTTGTAACACCCAAAAATTTCAAGCCAATTTTAGACTTTTCAAAAATATTTAAAACCAAAAGTTATTATAGTTTTGTTTCCAAATAGTATATATTAGAGTTTTCCTAGAAAACATAACAAAATATGAGGAGCTGTACGATCACGCCTTCGCCTTGCCATGATCCCCTGATGTAACTGAAACAATAAACTGAAACGGTAAGCCCAAAAGCTTAGTGAGCTCCCCAAAAATACCCAAACTCACAGTAATACACATAGAATCATAAAAAACATACTACGGGTCCAGTCAACCATCAGGTTGGAATACCCCAGCCCTCAACCAACAGGTTGGAATGCCAACATACTATGAGTCCAATCATCCTCGGGATGAGATAACCTAACCCCACAACCAAATGGTTAGAATACCCACATACTATGAGTCCAATCATCATCGGGATGGAATACTCACGGCCCACAACCAACAGGTTCGAATGCCCAGGTTTATTGGCCTCCGCACAAAGCAGATAAGCCTCAACCGCCAAACAAACATGTGCACATATATATATATAACAGATAATCATATATCTGTCTATAGACAACAACCAATCTAACAGATCATACCATATAACGCATAATACCATCCTATCTACCAGGATACGGATCTAATAGATGATACCACATACTACATAATATTATCGCACCCTCTAGGATACCGATCTAACAGATCACACCACATACCACACAGTATTTTCCTACCCTATAGGATACCGATCTAACAGATCATACAACATACCACATAATATTATCCTACCCTCTAGGATACCGATCTAATAGATCATACCACATACCACATAATATTATCCTACCCTATAGGATACTGATCTAACAGATCCTACTAGCATAACACAACTAGATAACAATCCAAAGGGTCGGCCTTGGAACCTTAGACCCTTAAGTATAGTGAGGATAACTCACCTTGCAACTACTGAATGGATATCGAAAGCTTAACTCTCGGATCATGGCCACCAACGCCACCACCTATATCCAACGCATCCAAAGTTCATAATTTTCCAAGATACCCCCAAAGGTCAACTGGTCAACCCTTGGTCAATGTCAAAGTCAACTGTCAAGGTCAACAATCCATGTTGTCCTCAACTCGTTGAGCACCCTCACCCACTCGCCGAGTTCTTACCTAATTTTACCAACTCGTCGAGTCACTCACTGACTCGTCGAGTACAGGGAAATCTTCATCGGACTCATCGAGTTACTCATCTGACTCATCGAGCCCACGACCAACTTGATCGGACCCGCCGAGTCGACCTTGCCACTCGCTGAGTACCTTCAAACCTTCATCCATGCAGATACTTTTTAAGCCATGCAAAGACTCCAGATTGTAGATCCAACCTTCCAAGGCCTGCTTATCACGTAAAGTTGTAAACTTTACGTGCATGAAAAGCTTTAAGGCCCTAAAATGACAAAACTGAGCTTGAAATGAAGTCCAAAACTTGAGGGAAGGCTCATACTTGCCAAAACTGATACCTTTATGGATCTAGAGACCAAAGGGAGTCCAAATCTGAAGTTTCAACTTAAGATCTTGTCTCAAACACAAAAGCCTTTCCTAAAACCCACCCAAAAAGAGATTAAAGATCAGATGAGCCAAAGAGACAGCTTAATACCTTCTAGAGAATGTCAACTGGTGTATATCCTTGCTTTCTATGAGTTCCTAGCTTCTATTTACTTGTTTCCCCCAAGTGTTCCTCACCAAGATCTCTCTTCAAATCTCTAACAAACCAAATAAACACATACACACACACAATTAGGGTTTAAGGGTGCCAAGAAGCTGTAAAGGGGAGGTTGGGGAAGGCCAATGATCCTTTAAATAGGGTGCAAAACCCTGAGATTTAGGGTTTCATTTGCCAGCTCCTACTCGTCGAGTCCCTACTTGGACTCGGCGAGTAGATCACTAAAACATGCGGACCAACCCATTGCTACTCGACGAGTAGGGCAGCCAACTCGTCAAGTAGACCTTGAAATCAAGAAAATTCTAACATAACAAATACCTGAAAGTCAGGGCGTTACAGTTCTCCCCCACTTGCATTAGACTTCGTCCTCAAAGTCTGCCGCGACGAATAGCTCCGGATAGTGCTCCCGTATTTCTGCCTTTGGCTTCTATGTCCACTCGGATCCCTTCCTATGCTCCCACTACACCTTCACCAAAGGTATTTCCTTGTTCTGTAGAACTTTCATCTTCCTCTCCAGAATGGCCACATGCCTCTCCACATAACTCAGGCGCTCATCGATCTGAATATCATCCAACGACAATATTGCCTCCTGATCCATAATGCAGTTTCGCAACTACGAAACATGGAAAGTGTAGTGAATTCGGCAAAGCTGCTCCGGTAGCTCTAGCCTATATCCTACCTTGCCAACCCTGGCAAGGATCCTGAATGGACCAATGAAACGGGGACCCAATTTCCCCCTCATCCAGAAGCGGATCACACCATTCCAGGGTGAGACCTTCAGGAGTACCATGTCACCCACCTCAAACTCTAACTCCGATCGGCGTCTATCGGCGTAACTCTTCTGCCGACTCTGAGCGGTTTGCAATCGCTGCCTAATCTGCTGAATTTTCTCGATAATCTGCAGAACTACCTCCATCCATCCTATCACCCTGTGTCCAACCTCACCCCAACAAACCAGGGTGCAACATCTCCGCCCATACAACTGCTCGTAAGGCGGGGCGCTAATGCTGGAATAATAGCTTTTGTTGTAGGAGAAATCCGCAAGCGGTAAATGGGAATCCCAACTCCCACCAAAGTCAATGAAACATGCCCTCAACATATCCTCGAGGGTTTGAATGGTTCGCTCGCTCTGACCATCGGTATGGGGATGAAATGTTGTACTAAAATGCAACCGTGTGCCAAGTTTCTTGTGGAACTTCTGGCAGAAACGGGAGGTAAATATAGCATCCCGGTTAGAAAAAATGGAGACCTGATCCCCATGGCAAGCGACGACCTCGCGAACGTACATGTCGGCCAACTTCTTGGCCGAAGAACTCTCCCGTATAGCCAAGAAATGGGAACTCTTGGTCAATCGATCTATAACGACCCATATGACATCAAACCCTCTCGTTGTCCTTGGTAGTTTGGTAATGAAATCCATCGACATCTGCTCCTATTTCCACACGGGAGTCTCGGCCTTGACCATCCTACAGGTCAAGCACCTCTCAACGTACCAAGCGAGTTCTCGCTTCATACATGTTAACCAGTAACTCAAACTCAGATTCGTGTACATCTTAGTGGCCCCCGGGTGAATAGAGAAGCGAGACTTATGAGCCTCCTCCATGACTGTCTGTCTGACCCCACCAGAAATCGAAACCCATACCCGACCGCATCGGGTCAATAATCCCCGGTTATCCTGCATAAACTGGGTGTTCTCACCCTTCATCCTCTCCAACTTCCAATTCTCCGGCCGCATGCCCTCAACCTAAGCATCCCTGATCAAGCTCATAAGTGGAGAATCCACCGCTATCCTCATACATACTGCTGGGGTGGAAGACCCAACTACCTTGCGGCTCAAAGCATCCGCCACCACGTTTGCTTTACCGGGGTGGTAAAGGATCTCGCAGTTGTAGTCCTTGAATACATCCAGCCACCTGCGCTGCCTCATGTTCAGGTTCGGCTGATCCATGATGTGTCTCAAACTCTTGTGATCCGTGTATATGGTACAACGACCCCTATATAAGTAATGTATCCATATCTTGAGAGCGAACACCCCCGCTTCCAGCTCCAGATCATGAGTAGGATATCTCATCTCATGCGGCTTCAGCTGCCGTGACGTGTAGGCTATCAACCGTCCTCTCCGCACGAGGACTGCCCCTAAACCTATGATGGATGCATCACAGAACACCACAAAATCCTCTACTCCCTTTGGGAGTGTCAAAACTAGGGCCTCGCACAACCACTGACGGAGGGTCTCAAACGCCCTCTGCTAATCAGGGCCCCACTGATGGAGGATCTTAAAACTGGACCTCTCGCAACAAAAACTCGCACTTCGAGAACTTAGCATACGACCGTTATCGTCTCAGAACTTCCAATAACTCCCTGAGGTGCTCCTCGTGTTGCTCTCGGGACTTGGAATATACCAAGATATCATCAATAAACATGATGACCGAGTGATCAAGCATCGGTCTGCAGACCTGATTCATCAGGTCCATGAATACTGCCAGCGCGTTGGTGAGCCCAAAAGACATCGCCACAAACTCAAAATGACCATAACGAGTCCGGAACATGGTCTTCTCCATGTCCTCCTCTCTGTCCCGGACCCGATGATATCCCGACCTCAAATCAATCTTGGAGAACCAAGATGCACCCTATAACTAATCGTAGAGGTCATCTATCCCCGGGAGTGGATAACAGTTCTTCATTATTAACTTGTTAAACTCCCTATAATCAACGCACATCCAATATGAACCGTCCTTCTTCCTGACGAAGAGGATCGGTGCTCCCCATGGAGAACTTCTAGGTCGAATGAACTACTTGCCCAACAGTTCCTACAGCTGTGACGACAGCTCCTGCATCTCAGGCGGTGCCAACCTGTACAACGCTTTGGCGATAGGGGCCGCGCCAGGCACCAGGTCGATCCTCAACTCGACCTGCCTCTCCGAAGGTGTCCCTGGCAACTCCTCCGGAAACACGTCTGTAAAATCTTTGACTATAGGGACCTCAGAAACTGAAATCTGATCCCGGACTCGTGTATCCACCACATACGCCAAAAAACACACAAACCCATGCTGAATGTACTGTCGAGCTCTGGTAGCTGAACATAATCCTGATCCTATTCTGGTGCCCTCACCGTATACAACTAGTTCTCCCCCACATAGGGTTCGAACTACGACTCGCTGGCCCTCACAGTCAATCCTTGCACCGAACCGACTAAGCCAATCCATGCCCACAATCATACATAGCTCCCCCATGGGGATCAGAATCAAATCTATAGGAAAGGACACCCCGAAAATCTCCAACTCACACCCTTGGTATACTGAAGAAGCAGAAACCCCATGTTCGTTGGCGATAGAGACTCGCAACGGAAACTCTAACTCGCCTTCTGACTCACCAAACTCCCTACTAAACGACTGAGATACAAAATACCGAATCGCCCCGAGTCAAATAGAACCAAAGCGGGCAATGAGTTCACTAAAAACGTACCTAAACACAAGTACAACAGATAAGCATAACACATATATAATAAATGAGGTAAAGGATAGAAACATACCAACAACCACATAAGGTGCTACCTTGGCCTCTTCGGTCGTAAGCTGGAAGGCACGACCCTTAGCCTTCGGAGGCTCTGCCTTGACTGGCCTCTAGTTTGTAATCCTCAGAGTAGCCGGTGTTGAAGCTTGTGCCGTCTTGGCGGCTAAAAGGGGGAATTGGGCCTTCATATGGCCCACCTGCTCACAATGATAACAAATTCTGACTCCGGAGGCCGAAGTCTGCTGTCTGCAATCCCTGGTGAAATGGACCCGCTTGCCACATCGGTGGCACCCACTCCCTAATCGGCATGTGCCGAAAAGAGCCTTTCCGCACTTTGCACGAGTGCGGCCTGGCTGTCCCCCAATCCTGGTATCGACGGTCTTGGACTGCTTCGGTGTCGGGGCCTGCCGTTGCTCCCTCAATTGCAACTTGATCTCCAACTCATGCCGCCTAGCAGCCTCCTGTAACTCCAAAAGAGTATCACATCGCTGGGTAGACACAAACTGTAACATCCCGAAATTCAGGTAAAGCTATTTCACCCTTCTTTATTGTCAAGTTGTCAAGATTAGCCCTTGAGTGGAAATTGTAGCAAATGAGTACGCTGGGCGTACTGGAGAGTACGCTGTACATACTCATGCGCTTATTTTGGACGTAGACTCGCCTAGGTACGCTCGGCATACCCAGGGTTACGTTGGGCGTAGTGGGCCCAGACGCAACCCTAATATTTGGCTTGTGCACTATATAAGGAATGCTAAGGCTTTATCCTCAGCCACCATATCAGAGAGTGAAACCATAAGAGAGAATTTCCTTCGTCCTAAAGCTTGTGTGTGAGTGTTTTGAGCTAAAAGTGCCTTTGTGTGTTAGTAAAGAAGAAAGAGAGGAGCTTGTGGAGGCTAGAGTTTGAAGTTCAAGTTTGGATCTGAGTTCTTTAGAGGGAGGAGCTTCATCTAGAGGTAAAATGCTCAAAACTTTCCTCTTTATTTTGGTTTGGTGTTGCATGGACCATTTCTAGGGCTAAAGTCCCAAATGTGGAGAGTTTATGAGCATAAGGGACTCCATGGACCTAGATCTGTCCCATTCCAATGATATATGCGTTGTAGATCCATAAAAATCCCAACTTGGTCGTTGTTATGGGGTCATGCTAGAGTTATGAGCTTTTCTAGAGTTGGAAATGGAATGTTATGGGTGTTGGTGACTATTACAGCCATGCAAAGGCTTAAAGTCACCAACTTTATGGATTAAGAGGCTTAGGGATGGTCAGATATGAAAGTTGGACGTTTGTCTTAACTGTTTAAGACCCCAAAAGCTAAGGAGTCTGAAACTGGGAGTTACACGGCGCGTAATCCCAGTACGCGCGACCTAGGGGGGGTCGCGTTCCCCGTTTCTATGAGGTCGCCGGGTACACCCAGCGTACAGGTTTGGTATGCGTAGCATAACCCGAAGAGTTGAGTTTTGTTGACTTCTGGGGTTTGGTCAACGTTAGTGTCTTTGAGCTATGAGAGGGGTAAAATGGTCTTTTACCCTTCTGAGAGTGCTAAGAGAGGGAATAGTCTAGCCTTGAGATTTGTATTGATTAGAGTGCTTATTCCATGTGATTAGGCGGAGGCTAGACTAGATTTTACCGAGTTCGAGATTACCGAGTTACCCGAGGTGAGTCTTCTCACTATACTTTATCTAGAGTGGTAATTTGAGTATATGACACAGTATCTTGTATGTTATTTATGTGATTGTGATGCACTACATTATTTCTATGTGATTCATGCCGTGTATGATCCAAAGTTTACAAAGTTAGAACCGTAAGGTTCACAGAGTTAGAACCGGAAGGTTCACAGAGTTAGGACCAGAGGGTCCACAGAGTTAGGACCGGAGGGTCACAGAGTTATAGCCTCGAGTGGCTATTATGTGTTATATGTGGTATTTTGGGGAACTCACTAAGCATTTAGGCTTACAGTGTTGTGTTATGTGTTTCAGGTACCCTTGAGGATCGAGGGAAGGCGCTGGCATGATCAGTACACACATAAGGAGCTTTTATATATTATGATCTCTGGATGTGTTACTATGGATTGATATGTGATACGATGACATTTTTATAACATTTATGAATGAAAGTATGTTTTTGAAATTGTGTATAATTGTTTGAAAATTTTGGGCGTTACAAGTTGGTATCAGAGCCTTGGTTTGAGGGATTCGGGTGCACCTTCGGGCGTATCTAGACTCAAACTGAGGATTTGAGAGATTTTCAAAATAGAATCACAAATTTTTTCTCAAAGAGTAAAAAGTTTTTGAAAGAGCAGAGCAGAGCAGTGTGTAGATCAGCCAGCGTCCGAACGGTAATTTCCCAAAATACCCTTACATTATGAGTTATGAGATATGTTATGATATGATATACATGCTAGAGTAGGCTAGGTATTCTTATTAGGACTAGAGTGGCCTGATTTGTGATGCTTTAGCCTAGGGGTTTTGGTGCTAGGACATGCTTGAGAGTGAATACATAGAAGCAAGGAGCTTATGAGAGATCAGCTAGAGACTAGACTATGCATAGAGAGAGTAGAGTACTTGGGACTTGGGATCCTAGGAGGAGGACTTGGGGTGAAAACTGATGCAGTGTGGACGGTAGTATTGGGCCCATACTATCGAAGGCACCAGATCAGTGCGCAACCCAAGTAAGAATACTTAGGGTACTAGGGAGCAAGTAGGAATGGGATATCGAGTGTGTGTACACTCGAGCTAGTCTCTGATATTTTGTGTTGTATTTCAGAGAGACATCATGGTTGGGACATACCACACACCTGAGAGCAGTGGTGTTAGTGATGTGGAGATCTGCAGGTTGATTCACGAGGAGATGGTTGCTACCATCCGAGCCGAGATACCAGAGATATTTGGGTCTTTCAAGACCACCCTGATCGAGACTTTTGACGAGCGTTACGTTGCTCTTACTGATGCTGATGTTGCTGCAACCACCGCAGCCGTCGCTGCTGCGAGGCCACACGAAGCCACCAGATTTTGATGGGACGCAAGACCTGATCGCTACGATGAGATGGATTTATGATATTCAGGGATGCTTCTATATGTGTTCTTGTTCGGAGGATCTGAGAGTTCGGTTCGCACTGATCCAGCTTCGCTTGGGAGCGAAGGACTGGTGGAAGTTTGTGACAACGCACTATTCTTCCGCAGAGCTTGCCGCGCTGACCTGGGAAAGGTTCACCGCTATGTTTCATGATGAGTACGTTCCCCCGGTGGAAAGGGAACGTTTGGCCTAGGAGTTCTTGACCCCCAAGCAAGGTACCGAGTATGTTACAGTGATCACCAGGATGTTCCATGAGAGGGCGATGTTGTGCCCTGAGCACGTGTCTTTCGAGCAGGCTCGCATGAGTCGATATTTGAGCATCTTGAGGAGAGATATCCGCGAGTTCGTGGCAAATTCGTCGTACCGGACATTTTCCGAGCTTCAGGAAAATTCCCGGAAGAAGGAGATTGAGCTCGAGACCCAGGCCAGGGAGGAGGCGGAGTCTCATGGGAGGGATCAGTAACCGGCACAGTCCCAGCCGGCAGCCAAGCGGGCCAAGCCCGCCGATTTGAGATCAGGGAACCAGAAGGGCCGCACTTGTCACAAGTGAGACAAGAGTCATGAGGGGGTTTGTAGAGCAGGGTCTTGCTACAAGTGTAGCAAGGAGGGGCACATGGCCAAAGATTTCCCCAAGGGGTTTGCAATCTGTTTTCACTGCAACGAGACCGGACACCGGAAGGCCGGGTGTCCACAGTTGCGGGGGTCTGCACATGGAACATCACAGGGATCTGCCGCTGCTGCCGTACGAGCTACAGAGAGTCAGCTAGTGAAGGCTGAGGCGCTAAAGGCTCGCGGGAGAGCCTTTCAGTTGACAGCGAAGGAGGTCCGCGCAGCGCCCGATGTTGTGGCTGGTATGTATTCATTCATCTATTTATTTTGAGTTTTTGGTGTTATGCTTATATTGTGATATGCGTAGGTACATTTCTTGTGAGTTCTGTACCTGATTTGGTGTTATTTGACTCGTGTGCGAGTCGGTCTTTTGTGTTGTTGACCTTTAGTCCGCACATCAGTATCTGTCGAGAGGCGTTGAGTCGATTTTTGCGAGTTTCCATAGCTGACGAGAGGTGGTGTATGAAACTGATCTGATTCGAGGATGTGTACTAGAGATCTTCGGCGTTGAGTTTCCGATTGATTTGGTCCCGATTGCTATGGGAGATGATTGTGTCATTGTAGGCATGGACTGGTTGAGCAGATTTGGAGCGGTTATTGACTACGAGCGATAGCTGGTGACCATACGAGACCCTAGTGGGGGAGTTCTTATGGTTTATGGTGAGGGTACCCATTTTGGGTCAACATTTTGTTCGGCCGCTAGAGCAAGGCAGAGTCTACAGCAGAACTGTAGCGGGTTTGTGGCTTATGTGGTGGATACGAGAGTAGGTGCAGAGAGACCGAGGTCGGTCAACGAGGTCCTGATAGTGCGTGAGTTCCCGGATGTTTTCCCCGAGGAGTTGCCGGGTGTTCCTCCCGGGAGGCATGTTAGTCCGTAATCTGCCTGTGTATCAATCAGATCCGTTTGATGGTGCGGAATCTCAATCAAACGGATGATGTCAGATCAAATAGAAGAGAATGAGAAGAAGAATAATATGAATCTTGTATTATATTAATAAGAATGTAGAACCGGATACAAGAACCACACACACTAACACACAATAGTTCTACTCTCTCTTTGGCCGTAAGCTCTCTTCGTGTTCATCAATCTCTACTCCTCACCCTAACACCTATATTTATACAAGGGGAACATGGGCCGGATAACATGATCCGTAAATGGGTTTACGGCCGTAAGGTGTTTACGACTGTAAACTCAACCGTAAACATGACCGTAAACTCCAAAAATATTACAGAAAAATATAATTGCCCAGAAAAGCAAAGTATAAACCATATTTTGACCCAACAATCTCCCCCTTGGTTTATAGCTTTCTTTTCTTAATTGACCCAACAACCTCCCCCTAAAAAGTAGCTAGCTCTTCTTGTCAATCTTCAATGAGAGCTTGGCTTCAGCATTTATCTTCAATGAATGACTTCATCTTGAGCACTTGGTCAATTCTTCAAGATTTGGAATTGAACGCACATTGGGTGAGGATGCTTGATGTACTGATTCTTAAAAGATAACGCTTTCAGCTTGAGAATCTTCAGAGAGAACTTCAAAGAGAAATAATTTTCTGGATCACTTTAGCAGGTACAACGATAGCAACAGACTGATTGAGGAGGCTTCAATGCAATCCGTCACATATTCTTCAATTTCAGCTTCACCTTGCTTCTGGGGTTGAAAGATTCAATGTCGAAAGAATAATCTTCATTTCTTGCTCCTTCGAATGCGAATTCTTCGATGCTCACGGACGAAGCATCGGCTCAGAAATCTTCAACACAAACTCCATGAGTCTTATCTATACCTGAAATCACTTTTCAAGACAAAACAAGACTAAAAGAAAACTTAGCACACAAATTAAAACATAAACAAAAATATTTTTGGATTTTTGATTTTTCTAAACATGAAATAAAACAGAAATAACACTATTTTTTTTTTAATTTTTAATTTTAATTTTAATTTTTTTAATTCTCCCCTTTTATTTAAATTAGAAGAACACTATGAACAAACTTAACAAAAACAAAAATAATAGATAACTTTAAGAGTGATTTGGGATCAAAGTTGTTGGACAGCCTTATTCCACTTATCGGTACCTTCTATCTTCACGTCTTTGTCTGGTCGATCGTCAGTATTGTGGTCCACTTAAACACGAAAAATTTGTGACAGTTTTGGATAGTTTACCAATGACATGACATATGCATATACCTAATTGTAATTTTATCATCATGATTGGCCCTAATTCTTAAATAAAATTTTCTTATGACCATTTAACTAACTACAACCAGGGATATTGTTGTCCACTTGAATCGAGCAGTGAGATCTACAGACAATCTGTATGTGTTTAATTTTTAAGTGTACTAGAACGTGTTTCCTACTTCCTGATATGCCCCAGCCATCAAGAACTTCCAGAGTACTCCTTACACCGGGTGAGCAGACAACCATTTAGAGAGAGGATAGATTCAGAATTCTATAACTTATTACTTCAGACGGGTTGAGAAGAAGAAGGTTGCATATGCTGTGTACCAGGTCGGATTAGAAGTCACGCAAAGGAGACAGCATATGGCTAACAGATAAGAAGTATTTCACATATATAGCCTGCAGAGAAATAGAGTTACATATGTTGTGTACCAGGTCGGATTGGAAGTCACGCAAAGGAGACAACATATGACTAACAGACAGAAAGAAAGAAAATGATATTCTACAGACCTAATTTATCGGAATTTACCAGTCGCCCCATCCAACCGGAATTAAGGACAGAATCCGCACATCGAGGAAAAGTTAAACCACGGTTCCAAGTACGGGTTCAATTAATGTGATGAGTAGATTCCCATATATATATCTCCATGCTCAACCTATCCGAGTGTCGTGACATCAGGTTAAACAGATATAACCAGGTCAAAGTTTGTCAAGTCCTTAAATTCATTAGGTTCAATTCTCCCTAGTCAAGTCCATTTAAATTTTTTCGTGCCTACCGACGCATCAAACCAGAGCATAGACCCTTCAACTTCGGGTATGTTATGCAAACTCAGGTTGCTTGTTATCACTTGATAATATCACTTCCCAAAACATCTCCTTCAAACACATTTCATAACCAATATATTTTTTATTTTCTGATTTTCTGATGTTTTTGGATTTTTTAAAATTTTCTAATTTTTGTTTTTTTTTATTTCTCCCCCTAAATTTGTGCATAGGAGAGAAACGAAAGTTAATGCGCAAATTTAAACTATCCTAAAAAAATTAGTCTTCAAAGCGAATCAGCTTAAGAAAAACTCAGGAGTATAGGGAAGAAAATTCAAACCGTAAGTCACCGATTGAATTTGCATCCAGAAGGTCTGAGAACAATACGCGTAATCTCAGAACAGATCCAAAAATTCTTCAGATCGTTAAGCACTAACCCCATGAGTGATCCTTCCTTTCTTCCCTTCCTGCAAAGGACACATACTCTCAAACAAAATTCTAAGTGTTGAATACTTGAGAGATGCCTCCTATCATGTGCTTGGAACAGCCACTACCAACAAACCGAAGTATGATAATATGCCTCCATGGCTGCTCCAATACAGAGCGGGATAAGTTGGTCTTTGGAACCCAGTCCATTTTGAAACTGGGTCGACCTTTGTCATCAATGCAGGGTATTCTCTCCCATGACATATCCTGCTTATCACAAATAGAAGATGTAGAAACGTTAGAAGCATTAGGAGATTTGGGAGTTTTCACCTTTGGTACCCATCTATATTCTAGTTTAACCCATTTCTTGTTCGATCCGATGGGTTCCTCGGCACTTGCTTTGGAACTTGAAGCCGTCTGCCTAGATGACTTTGACCTAACCGGTCTTGGTTTCACATGAGCATCTCTTGAACTAGACTTCTGGGCCAGCATTCCCTTCTTGTTCTTGGGAGTTGGATGCTTGGCCTTGGGAGTTGGATGTTTGGCCTTGTGCGCATTCTAGTCATCATGGTCTAAACGTGACCTTGAGGGGTTTCTTTTGGAGTATCTCTCTTTTGGTGCGTTCTGCCAGCCTTGTGCATAGTAAGGAACATATGCGCGATTTAGACAGTATCTGGCAATGTGTCCAGGTGTTCCACAGTGAAAACAAGTCCTTTTCTTCACTGGGAAATTGTTTCTTCCTGCCCCTGGTGGCGTATCTTTGCCTCGTTTCTTGTTGTTCCCACATGCACAATTGCAACAGGCACTTTGTTGCGTTGGAATTGGAGGCCTATATTTCTCAACGACATGTTTGTTAGGAGTAACAAATTTAGAGTTCAAGGGGTCGTTTGTTTGTTCAGAAGAACTCTCCTTGTTCTCATCCTCTGCTACTTTACCTGCACATGTAATAGAAACATCAGTATTTTCAACATTAGTAACTCCTCCTGACACAAATCCAGCTCGTTTGCCATATCGAAGATGTGGCTCCCTGTCAGTTTCGTCCTGTGTCATAGAGATGGATGTGTAGTTATGATTATAAGGAGGAGGTACACTATCATACCCTAGACCCTTTTTTTGATTTTCTTTGAATTTTAATTGGGTTTCATATAAGGACTCGACTGTCTGACTTGACGCAGTATAATTTTTAAAAGTGACATCTGTTTTTCCACACTTAATTTTTAAAGCGTCAAGTTCTTCGGTTACAGCAGCAAGTTGTCTCTTAATATAATCATAATTTTCACACTTGTTGCTATAATCTTCCTGAAGTTTCCTAAAGTCCTTGGTTTTTGCTTCTAACTCAGCCTTTAGGGGTTTCTGTCGTTTCCTGAGTTGATATCCTTTATATCTCAGGTCCTCAACTTCTCTTTTTAATAAATCAATTTGTTCCCGAAGAAATTTAATTGTATCTTCACTAGATAGTGTACATGAAACTTCACATGATTGAGAACCTGAAACTTCATTGACCGAGATGTTTGCAGAACTCATTGTATTTCCACACTTCAAAGCATCAAGTTCTTCAATTACATCAGCAAGACTAAGACGATTGAGATCTTTTGTCTTCTTGATGACAGCCACGTCCATATCCCATGATTTTGGAAGTGAATTCAATAGCTTTTTGTTTATCTCAGATTTAGACAAGAAGATCCCAGCTATATTCATCTCGGTAATAAGTGTAGTAAATCGCTGCAACTGAGTTTCGAGGGTTTCTCCAGGGATATAATCGAAAATGTTGAAATTTTGTCTTAACATATCCTGACGACTCTCTTTCATGTTTCAACTCCCTCGTAGACCTTAAAACCAATTAAAAAGCACAACTAGAAGCCAAAATCAAACTTAAAAGTCAAACCCTTTGATTATAAACCTCAACCTTAAAAGTCAAATTTAAAAGTTAAACTTAAAAGTCAAACTTGAAAAGTCAAACCGAAAAGTTAAATTTGAAAATTTAAAAGTTAAACGAAAAAGTCAAAGTTTAATGTCAAAGGTCAAACTTGGAAGTCAAAGTCAAAATTTAAGGTCAAAAGTTAAAAATAAAAGTCAAAAATTAAAATATAATTTTATTTATTAATTTTAACTTAATTATATTTATATTTTATTTATTTATTTATTTATTTATTATTATTATTATTTTTATTTTTTATTAAAAAAGATGAAAAAGGAATTTAAAATTAAAAAAATTTGAATTTTGGGCTAAAAGTGTAAAAAATGTGAAATTAGGAACGAAAGGAACAGGTTATGTTTTAAGTTTCGAAGAGCGGAAACAAAAGACTTGCTAGCCGAGTTGGTAAGGCGCTTTTGTTCTTGACCTGGAGGACGTGGGTTCAATCCCCAGCAATTCCGCTTCTGGTTCTTATTTTTTATATGCGATGCTGCTGAGTGCGAGGTGCGAACCGGAAACGATGCTGAGCAGTAAACTCCGAGCCGCAAGCTCTGTAAACATGCGAGGCCTCGGACCGTAACCTATGACCTCGAACTCCTCGGACCGCAAACACCGGCCGCAAACACTTCGCAAACCCTAGCTGCTAGCCGCCACCCCCTCGCTGATTACGACCAAAAACACCGATTTTTCGACTTTGAAGCTCCAAAAGTCGATCAAAAACCCTTTTTATGAAAAACACGAAGAACAAACCCCCCTTATTGTTCAGAGATCTATCCAAAAACGCAAGAATATTTGGAAAATAAGATCAAATAATGCTCCAAATCTGACAAAATTGACTGATACAACTTGGCTCTGATACCAATTGTAAATCCCTAATCTGCCTGTGTATCAATCAAATCCGTTTGATGGTGCGGAATCCCAATCAAACGGATGATGTCAAATCAGATAGAAGAGAATGAGAAGAAGAATAATATGAATCTTGTATTATATTAATAAGAATGTAGAACCGGATACAAGATCCACACACACTAACACACAATAGTTCTACCCTTTCTCTGGCCGTAAACTCTCTTCATGTTCATCAATCTCTACTCCTCACCCTAACACCTATATTTATACAAGGGGAATATGGGCCGGATAACATGGGCCGTAAATGGGTTTACGGTCGCAAGGTGTTGACGGCCGTAAACTCAACCGTAAACATGACCGTAAACTCCAAAAATATTACAGAAAAATATAATTGCCCAGAAAAGCAAAGTATAAACCATATTTTGACCCAACAAGGCAGGTGGAGTTCCGTATCGATTTGGTTCTGGTGGCAGCGCCTATCGCCTTGCGCCTCCAGAGATGCAGGAGTTATCCTCGCAGCTTCAGGAGCTGCTGGGAAAGGGGTTTATACGGTCGAGTAGGTCGCCGTGGGGAGCGCCGATCCTTTTTTGTCAAGAAGAAGGATGGTTCACACCAGATGTGCATTGATTACCGCGAGTTGAACAAGCTGACGGTCAAGAACCGTTACCCCTTACCGAGGATCGATGATTTGTTCGATCAGTTGCAGGGAGCGTCTTCGTTCTCCAAGATTGATTTGAGGTCTGGATATCATCAGATGAGAGTGCGTGATGAAGATATCCAGAAGACAACGTTCAAGACTCGTTATGGGCATCATGAGTTCGTGGTGATGCCTTTCAGGCTCACCAATGCACCGGCGGCGTTCATGGATCTCATGAACAGGGTGTGCAGGCCGATGTTGGATCATTCGGTGATCGTGTTCATTGATGATATATTAGTGTATTCGAGATCCAGAGAACAGCATGAGGAGAATTTGAGGGAGATCCTCAGAGTTTTGAGAGCGGAGAGGCTTTACGCCAAGCTCTCCAAGTGCGATTTCTGGTTACGAGAGGTCTAGCTCCTAGGACACCTCGTCAACCAGAATGGGATATTGGTCGATCCGGCCAAGATTGAGGCGGTGATGAGTTGGGAGGTGCCGAGATCCCTTTGAAAGATCAGGAGTTTGCTGGGGTTGGCCGGTTATTATCGGAGATTTATCAAGGATTTCTCTATGATTGTTGTTCCTCTCACCAGGCTGACCCGGAAGGGCGTGGCTTTCAGTTGGGGCCTTGAGCAGCAGGCCTCATTGGAGACACTTCGCCAGAGATTATGTGAAGCCCCAGTGTTAGCCCTTCCGGAGGGGATGGAGGATTTTGTGGTATATTGTGACGCATCGATACCGGGACTAGGTGCGGTGCTGATGCAGAGAGGGCATGTGATAGCATACACATTGAGGCAGCTGAAGCCTCATGAGACGAGGTATTCTACCCACGATCTGGTGTTGGGGGCTATGGTGTTCGCCCTCAAGATTTGGCATCACTATTTGTATGGGGTTCGGTGTACCATATACACGGACCACAAGAGCTTGAAGTATCTGATGGATCAGCCCAACCTAAACATGCGCCAGAGGAGATGGTTGGACGTGGTATAGGATTATGAGTGTGAGATCCTGTACCACCTGGACAAGGCTAACGTGGTAGCCGATGCCTTGAGTCGTAGGACAGAGAGTGTCCCGATACGGGATGTTTGTATGAGGTTGACAGTGATGACTCCGGTGTTGGACACCATTCGGGAGGCCCATGTAGAAGACATGAGACCGGAGAACCGCAAGAGAGAGCGGGTGATCGAGCAAGTATCTGTGTTCATTTCCGATAACCGAGCGCTTATAACCTTCCAGTGCCGGATTTAGGTGCCATTTGAGGGCGGGGCACGTACCATTTTGATGGAGGAGGCGCACGGGTCGAGGTTTTCGATCCATCCCGGGGCCACTAAGATGTATTTGGACCTGAAGAGAGATTATTGTTGGCCCTGTATGAAGAGGGATGCGGCGTGGTTTGAAGAGAGGAGCTTGACCTGTCACACGGTTAAGGCCGAGCACTAGTGTCCACATGGCAAGTTGCAGCCACTTGAGGTTCCCCAGTGGAAGTGGGAACAAATTTCCATGGATTTTATCACCAAATTGCCGAGGACTATGTGTGGTGTCCATGCAATTTGGGTGATCGTTGACCGGATGACAAAGAGCCCTCATTTTCTTGCTATCAGTGAGAGCTCTTCCACAGAGAGGGTAAGCGTAGGTGTATATGAGGGAGGTGGTATCGCGTCATGGTGTACCAATCTCGATTGTGTCAGATTGAGATGTGCATTTCACTTCCAGGTTCTGGAAGAAGTTCCATGAGGAGTTGAGTACTAGGCTGCATTTCAGTACCCCTTACCACCCACAAACGGATGCACAGAGTGAGCGGATGATTCAGACGCTCGAGGACATGCTTTGGGCATGTGTGTTGGCTGAGTTTTCCTATATCAACTGTCACCATTCGAGCATTGGTATGCCTTCCTTCGAGTTGTTGTATTGGAGGAGGTGTCAGACTCCCATCTATTGGGGAGAGGTAGGGCAGCGAGTGATGGGCAACACTGAGATAGTGCTTCAGACGACAGAGCAGATTCAGCAGGTTAGACAAAGGTTTTTGTGGATAAGCGACGATCTGAGCTTGAGTTCCAGGTGGGAGACCTCGTGCTCCTAAAAGTGTCTCCTTGGAAGGGAGTGATTCGATTCAGAAAGAGGAGCAAGCTGGGGCCTCGGTATATTGGGCTGTTTAGAGTGATCGTGAGGGTGGGCAGGGTAGCATATCGTTTGGAGCTACCTGCGGAGTTGAGCCAGGTTCATGATACCTTCCACGTGTCTTAGCTGAGGAAGTGTATAGCCGACAAGTCGGCAGTGGTGCCGTTGGAGGATATCCAGGTGGATGCGAGTCTGAATTATGTTGAGAGACCGATCGCAATCTTGGACCGGAAGGTCAAGGTTCTGATAAACATGCAGGTGCCTCTGGTTCAGGTCCCGTGGCAACATTGGAGGGGGTCCGAGCTGACTTGGGAGCCAGAGTCAGAGATGCGGGAGCAACATCCGAAGTTGTTTTCGGCATGAGACTTCGAGGGCAAAGTCTGGTTCTAGTGGGGGAGAATTGTAACATCCCAAAATTCAGGTAAAGCTATTTAACCCTTCTCTTTTGTCAAGTTGTCAAGATTATACCTTAAGTGAAAATTGTAGCAAATGAGTACGCTGGGTGTACTGGAGAGTAAGCTGCGCGTACTCATGCGCTTATTTTGGACGTGGACTCGCCTAGGTACGCTGGGTGTAGCGGGCCCAGATATAAACCCCAATATTTGGCTTGTGCACTATATAAGGAATGCTAAGGCTTTATCCTCAGCCACCATATCAGAGAGTGAAACCCTAAGAGAGCATTTCCTTCGTCCTAAAGCTTGTGTGTGAGTGTTTTGACCTAAAAGTGCCTTTGTGTGTTATTAAAGAAGGAGAGGATCTTGTGGAGGCTAGAGTTTGAAGTTCAAGTTTGGATCTGAGTTCTTTAGAGGGAGGAGCTTCATCTAGAGGTAAAATGCTCAAAACTTTCCTCTTTATTTTGGTTTGGTGTTGCATGGACCATTTCTAGGGCTAAAGTCCCAAATGTGGAGAGTTTATGAGCATAAGGGACTCCATGGACCTAGATCTGTCCCATTCCAATGATATATGCGTTGTAGAGTTATGAGCTTTTCTAGAGTTGGAAATGGAATGTTATGGGTGTTGGTGACTATTACAGCCATGCAAAGGCTTAAAGTCACCAACTTTATGGATTAAGAGGCTTAGGGATGGTCAGATATGAAAGTTGGACGTTTGTCTTAACTGTTTAAGACCCCAAAAGCTAAGGAGTCTGAAACTGGGAGTTACGCGGCGCGTAATCCCAGTACGCGCGACAGAAGGGGGGTCACGTTCCCCGTTTCTGTGAGGTCGCCAGGTACCCCTAGCGTACAGGTTTGGTATACGCAACGTAACCCAGAGAGTTGACTTTTGTTGACTTTTAGGGTTTGGTCAATGTTAGGGTCTTTGAGCTATGAGAGGGGTAAAATGGTCTTTTACCCTTCTGAGAGTGCTAAGAGAGGGAATAGTCTAGCCTTGAGAGTTGTATTGATTATAGTGCTTATTCCATGTGATTAGGCGAAGGCTAGACTAGATTTTACCGAGTTCGAGATTACTGAGTTACCCGAGGTGAGTCTTTTCACTATACTTTACCTAGAGTGGTAATTAGAGTATATGACAGAGTATCTTGTATGTTATATATGTGATTGTGATGCACTGCATTATTTATATGTGATTCATGCCGTGTATATTCCAGAGTTTACAAAGTTAGAACAGGAAGGTTCACAGACTTAGGACCAGAGGGTCCACAAAGTTAGGACCGGAGGGTCACAGAGTTATAGCCTCGAGTGGCTATTATGTGTTATATGTGGTATTTTGGGGAACTCACTAAGCATTTATGCTTACAGTGTTGTGTTATGTGTTTCAGGTACCAGTGAGGATCGCAGGAAGGCGCCGACATGATCAGTACACACATGAGGAGTTTTTATATATTATGATATTGGGATGTGTTACTATGGATTGATATGTGATACGATGACATTTTTATAACATTTATGAATGAAAGTATGTTTTTGAAATTGTGAAAAAGTGTTTGAAAATTTTGGGCATTACACAAACTGACAGATGTCTGTCTTGAGCATGCTCAGAATAACAGGTCATCTAATCCTGCTCAGAAGCAAACTTTGGGTAGAACATCGCCCTCTCTGTGAACATGCGGGTGATCTCCGTCACCGACTCCCCCTCCTGTATCAAACTTAGAAACTCCTGTGACAAACGCTCCCGCTCGACCCGCGGAATGTATCGGGCGCGAAACATATCCCTGAACTGCTCCCAAGTAACAACTATCTGATCATCAGCGTACGACCCTGTCGTTAGCCTCCACCAGTCCTTGGCTCCGAGCCTGAGCAGGTTCAGGGCACATCTGACCCTCTGGTCAGCAGGACATGAACAGGTAAAGAAACATCCCTGCAAATCGGAAACCCATCTCATAGCCTTGATGGGGTCCTAAGTCCCATCAGAAGTAAGGGGCTTCGTATTGTCGAAGTCCCTGTACTGGAAGCCCTGACCGGCTCCAAATCCACCTCCTATCGCTGTTACAGCTAATGTAGCTGCAGCAGCAGCCGTCTCTGCAAGAGCTGCATATCTGTTATCAAAGTACTCCATCATGGCGGACTTAATAGTCCCAATCAATTCAGGAATCTGACCCTGGACAATCTCGACCACCTCCTAGCGGATGATCTCTCTGACTCGGTCCTCTGCCAACACTAGCTTGTCCTGACTGATAACCTCAGGGGCTACTGGGGCCTCCTGATCACCCTGCCCTGATCCCGATCTGGATCCCGACACAAAACGCCTCGTAACCACCATACTGAAAATACAACAGGAAGATATCAAATAATCCACACAATTAATAGGGGACTAAATCCCGACCAAACCTTAGGGGTTGTGACTTCCTTGCTACGCGTATGGGTCCTATGCTTTAAGTAGTACGGGACCATACTACCTTCCACACCTACCCATATTTGTCTCAAGTATCACCACAACACCCTATCCATATACATAAACATAGTGAACGCTCAATCCTCACCCTTAGAGGAATAACTATCTTATTTTTGGCCTCCGGGCCTCACGCAACCGACCCATGAAACTTCCACCAATCTTGTAGCACTAATGTATAATAGCTAAACATAACGCTGGACCCTATAGAATTTTGAATGTCCAATCCTACCCTAGGCCCTAATCAATAAGAACAAAACATAATGCCAAATGAAACATTCTCAGGCTATAAGATCTTAATTACATACAAATGTGATGCATACACAAGCGACTACAGTAATGATGTCAATCTCATATAAGGAAAACCCTAGGCTAGCAGGCATCATGTAATCAGGCAATTCTATCATGCAATTCCTGAAGATCCCTAGCCTAGTACTAACATGATGTTCTATCATATCATATAATCAAATAACTGTATGGTATTTTGGGTATACTTACTGGCTCTGGCTGATCGTACACTCTGCATCCTCCTTTACTTATTTAGGAAAACCATTTAGAATTTATTTTCAAAATCCTTCCTCGATTTGAGACTTGATTTACACAAGTGTTCCTCCAATTCACTCAAACCAAGGCTCTGATACCAACTTGTAACACCCAAAAATTTCAAGCCAATTTTAAACTTTTAAGAAACATTTAAAACCAATTGTTATTACAATTTCGTTTCCAAATAGTCTATATCAGAGTTTTCCTAGAACCCATAACAAAATATGAGGAGTTTTACGATCACGCCTTCGCCTTGCCGCGATCCCCTAATGTACCTGAAACGATAAACTGAAACTGCAAGCCCGAAAGCTTAGTGAGCTCCCCCAAAATACCCATACTCACAGTAATACACATAGAATCATAAACAACATACTATGGGTTCAGTCAACCATCGGGTTAAAATATCCCAGGCCCTCAACCAACAGGTTAGAATGCCGACATACTATGGGTCCAATCATCCTCGGGATGGAATACCCCATGCCTACAATCAACAGGTTGGAATACCCACATACTATGAGTCCAATCATCCTTGGGATGGAATACTCACGGCCCACAACCAACAGGTTGGAATGCCCAGGTCTATTGACCTCCGCACAAAGCAGATAAGCCTCAATCGCCAAACAAACATGTGCACGTATATATAACAGATAATCATATATCAGTCTATAGACAACAACCGATCTAACGGATCAGACCACATAACGCATAATACCATCCTATCTACCAGGATACCGATCTAACATATCATACCACATAATACATAATATTATCGTCCCCTCTAGGATACCGATCTAACAGATCACACAACATACCACACAATATTATCCTACCCTATAGGATACCGATCTAACAGATCATACCACATACCACATAATATTATCCTACCCTCTAGGATACCGATCTAACATATCATACCACATACCACATGATATTATCCTACCCTCTACGATACTGATCTAATAGATCATACTAGCATAACACAACCAAATAAAAATCAAAAGGGTCAGCCTTCGTGCCTTAGATCCTTAAGTATAGTGAGGATAACTCACCTTGCAACTGCTAACTGGAAATAGAAAGCTCAACTCTCGGATCACTGCCACCAACGCCACCACCTATATCCAACACATCCAAAGTTATTAAATTCCCAAGATACCCCCAAAGGTCAACTGGTCAACCCTTTGTTAAAGTCAAAGTCAACTGTCCATGTTGAACTCAACTCGTCGCGCACCCTCAACCAGTCGCCGAGTTCTTGCCTAATTTTACCAACTCACCGAGGAGTACAGGCAAATCTCCATCGGACTCGTCGAGTTACTTATCCGACTCGTCGAGCCCACGACCAACTTCATCGGACCCGCCGAGTCGACCTTGCCACTTGTCGAGTCCCTTCAAACCTTCATCCATACAGATGCTTTTTAAGCCATGCAAAGAGTCGAGATTGTAGATCCAACCTTCTAAGGTCTACTTATCACGTAAAGTTGCAAAGTTTATGTGCATGCAAAGCTGTAAGGGCCTAAAATGACAAAACTAAGCTTGAAATGAAGTCCAACACTTGAGGGAAGGCTCATACTTGCCAAAACTGATTCCTCTATGGATCTAGAGACCAAAGGGAGTCCAGATCTGAAGTTTTAGCTTCAAATTTTAGCTCAAACACAAAATCCTTTCCTAAAATCCACCCAAAAAGAGATTAAATATGAGATGATCCAAAGAGACAACTTAATACCTTCCAGAGAATGTCAACTGATGTATATCCTTGCTTCCCATGAGTTCCTCGCTTCGATTTACTTGTTTTCCCCAAGTGTTCCTTACCAAGATCTCTCTTCAAATCTCTAACACACCAAAGAAGCGCGCGCACACACACATACACGATTAGGGTTTAAGGGTGCCAAGAATCTGTAAAGGGGAGGCTGGGGAAGGCCAATGATCCATTAAATAGGGTGCAAAACCCCGGTATTTAGGGTTTCATCTGTCAGCTCCTACTCGTCGAGTCCCTTCTTGGACTCGGTGACTAGATCACTAAAACACGCGGACCAACCCGCTGCTACTCGACGAGTAGGGCAGACAACTCGCCAAGTAGACCTTGAAATCAAGAAAATTCTCACCTAACCAATACATGAAATTTAGGGCGTTACAACCCTAAGCTCCCAATCAGACAAGAACGGAACATAAGGCCAAATCAAACATTCTCAGGCTATAAGGTCTTAATTATGTATAACCATGATGTATACACTAAGCAACTATAGTAATGATGTCAACTTCATCTAAAGGAATCCCTAAGCTAGCAGGCATCATGTAATCAGACAATTTTGTCATGCAATTCCTCAAGATCCATAGCCTAGTACTAGCATGTTGTTCTAACATATCACGTAATCAAATAACTATATGGTGTTTTGGGGTCTACTTACTGGCTCCGGCTAATCGTACACTTCACATCCTCTTTTACTTATTTTGAAAACCATTTAAAAATTTTTACTTGATTTGAGACTGGATTCACACGAATGTTCCTCGAATTCACTCAAACCAAGGCTTTGATACCAACTTGTAACATCCATAAAATTCGAGTCAATTTATAACTTTTTAAATCATTTAAAACCATTCAATTATTATAATTTGTTTTCAAAATAGTTTAAACATCAGAGTTCCCAGAAATCATAATCATCAATCAAGGAAGTGTATGGTCATGCCTTCGCCTTCCCGCAGCCATCCGTTGAACCTGAAATAATAAACTGAAATTGTAAGCCCTAGTAAGTTACCCCTAAAATACCAATGCCATACCGATAATCATATCATATAAACATATAAGCAACAGAACAGCAATGCATCACGAGTCTACAGTGTGACTGGTCCGCCCGCACCGAGCCTTCATTCCACCTGGTCCACTCCTTGAGTCTATAATGTGGTTGGAACGCCCGCACCGGGCCTTCAGTCTATATGGCCCACTCTCCGAGCCTCGACATGTTTGGACTGCCATCTCGGGGCCTTCATTTTATCTGAACCGCTCGTCGGGCCTTCGGCCTGACTAGGTCCCCTCAACCCAACCCCCATACTAATCAAACAATCATGTACACATAAATATCATACGCTAGCATGTATATAACTGATAATCATACCAATCTAACAGATCACTAACATATCAACCATCCTATAACCAGGATACCGACCTAACCGGTCACTAACATAACATCATCCTATATACCAGGATACCAATCCTAAACCAGGCCACTAATATAATACCATCCTATCTACCAGGATGCAGATCTAGCATATCAATAACATATCAAGCAAATACCCAAATACAAATCCGATAAGAGCTGGCCTTGGTGCCTTAGACCTTGTTGATATAGTGAGGATAACTCACCTTGCAATCCCAGACTGATCCATGAAATCACGCTCCCAAAACAACACCCAAACTCCAACACCTATAAGCATCAATGATCAAATTCATAAATACCCGCTTACCAATTACCCTCAAAAGTCAAACTGGTCAACCCTTGGTCAAAGTCAAAGTTAACGGTCAAGGTCAATATTCCATGTTGACCTCAACTTGTCGAGTACCCTTAGCTACTCGTCGAGTTCCTTGTATAACTCGCCAACTCGTTGAGCCACTAGAGTGACTCGTCGAGTTCCTAAGGTTTGTGGTCGTAAACTCCTTGGCCGACTCGTCGAGTCTCCCTTGCAACTTGCCTAGTTCATACATGTCCAAAGGTTGGGGAAAACCCTAGCCGACTCGCCGAGTCACTAGTCTGACATGCCGATCCCAAATCAATCTTCATCGGACTCGTCGAGTTACTCTACTGACTCGCCGAATCCCTTCGGTCCTTCATCCATACAGATGCTTTTTAAGCCATGCCAAGGCTCCATACTGTAGATCCAACTTCCCAAGGCATGCTTATCATGTAAAGTAGCAAACTTTACGTGCATGCAAGGCTCTAATGACTCATAATGCCAAATCCACACTTGAAAAGGGGTCTAACTCAAATGGAAAGTTTCATACATGACAAGGCTAGAAACTTTATGAACCTACATCCCTAGGAGGGTTTAGATCTGAAATTGCAACTTCAGGTCCAGCTCATACCCAACAATAGCTTCATAACCAAGCCAAAAAGCCCTACACTTCATCCAAAGATATCTAGAAAGGAATGAGGCCAAGATCATGATTTGATACCTCAAATGGGGCTAACTGTGATAGATTTTTGCAGATCCACACGAGTCCCTTGTTGCTAGCTACTTGACCTTCAAGCTCCCTTCACAAGTTCCACCTTCCAAAGCTCAAAAACACACTCAATGAAGCTCTCACATGAAATAGGGTTTGTTGGACTCTCTAGAGACTGTAAGGGACTAACGAAAGCTAATGGTTCCTTAAATAGGGTGCAAAACCCTGAAAATTAGGGTTTCTCCCTCCAACTCCAACTCGTCGAGTCTCTTCTTGGACTCGACGAGTAGGTCACTTAAACACGTGGACTAACCCGCTGCTACTCGGCGAGTCAGGCAACCAACTCGTTGAGTAGACCTAGAAATCATGAGAAATTAAAACCACAAATTGATACTCGGGAATTGGGGCATTACAATATAGGTCGCTTCCCCTAGATAATACAAACAAGTACAAACACGAAGAGAATATGATAGAGAAGAACATAATAATAAGAGAACAACGATGATTACAAAGATGGTTTTCACTAACAAAAAATTTCCCATAAAGAGAACGGGTTCACAAAGCAATCATAAAGATGACCGTACAACACACTTGGGTTTAACCCTAATGCAAGACTATATACAAACACAACAAATTGAAATACCTTTTTCTTAAGTGATGTAATCTAATCTACGTATTGTCTGTTCCTAATCACTAAGATTACGGATCATATATCTATTCTATAAATACAAATCTATCTATAATTACAAAGTTCCTAACCGACTAATATACAAAAGTATCGGACTATTATACGAAAGGTCATCCTGTCGTTGATTGCATGATGATATTGGCATTGATGCTAGTGGACAACGTGTGAATGATGTTTGACTCATCAGATCATAAAGTGTGAACTTACAATCTCCCCCTTTCTAATGATGTCAAAACTAAATGTCTAAAGTATCATCAGAAAACTTGCTTCCAGCTGCATACTGAAGCCCCCCCCCCCTCCCGAGAAAATTAAATATTTTAAGAGACACTTTGAAAACTTTTGTCTATAGCTCCCCCTGATAAGATGTGTGATTCTCCCACTTTTTGGCATCATCATTATGTCCGAGAGACGTAGAATCATCATATCATGAGTTAAAGAAGAAAGATAATTGAGATTGTGATGTCTCCTGATTTTGATATAAATCACTGGCACAGTATTGCGAAGAATCATCAACGTATGGTTTGTTACGCTGAATCATAAACTTCTTTTATTAGAAGAATAGCGACAAGAGAGGAGATATGCGTGAAATACACTTTGGTGTTTTAGTGTACCCATCGACATAGAATTTTGATGTTTTATTAGTGTATGAAAAATACAGAGAATCATTAACCACTTTGATAGAAGATTTTTAGGGCGAGAATAGATAGGTGCATGTAATACATCAAGGTACATGATATACCCATTGGCACAAATTTGTCAAGATCTCATTAGTGTCTGGTATTATATGTTGAATCATAAAACTTTGAAGTAGAAGATAGGGTAAGAATGGATTGGTGCATGTGATAAGCTACGATATATAGGCTAACCATCAACACATATTTTTCAAAACTTTCATCAATGTGTGGTATTTCACAATGAATCGTTAAGTTATATGGAGAAGATTTACGGAAGAGAAATGGAATATTTCAATCACACTGAAGTGAAATCAACATGAATCATAAATAGTGTCAGCTCATCAACAAGAAGTGGTTTAACTTTTGTATCATAGACTTGAGTTGCAATCTAGAATCAGGGATTCACAACTAATTCTATTAATAAGATACAATAAAAAAAATAGAAAGAAGATAAGGAGAAAGAAAACTGTCAATAAGGAAATAGTTAAAAAGGAAATATTCATCTTTTGCAGAAGAATCATTAAAATCTAGGCGCAACCTTTTTCAAGAGAATCATAAAAATTGATACTACATATCTTTTAAGTTAAAAGTTATGGGTTTTATAGGTTATAAATATATGCATAAGGCGGAAAATTACTTAACTCTTAAGTTCACATGCAACCTATTTGGATATATGTTTCTCTAATGATAACAATAACTTATGAATATCAAGAACCCTAAGGAAAGTCTATAATAATTGAAATTTACATAGATTTAGGGGTTACATACCTCTTGATTATTATAGCAAATAATCACACCTTCTTGGAAACCTTGGAAAGCAAGCACCAAAAATTTAGTGCCTCTAATGGTTTCTACCCAAAACCCTAGAATGATGAGTAGAGAGAGGGAAGAGAAGGAAATGTCATTCCTAAGTCTTATAATAATGACATATCTCAAATTTATTGGTCTTGGGGTCCTATATATAGTTTAGGTAACTACAAGAAAAACAAGATTTGAATTAATTAAATAATAGATTTAATCCCAATTCAAATCCTTTTCTTATCTGCATCCATCAGGCTTCTAGAAACCCTAGAAGAGCCTCCAAAATCGTCCACCCTTGGATGGTTCTAGAATTGCCATCTTTTATTCAACTATTAAACAACTGCAATTCACCCCTTACACCTTTAATTAAATCTATTTAATTCCTGATTAACTTTGATTAATAATTAATTAATTATAATTGATTTCTTCTTAATTTATTAACCATATAAATGAGCAAATAAATTATTTAACTATTGATCTCATGTTAATTTATGAATCACATAACAAGTTAACATATCATTTACCTTTTTCCAATTAATTTATTAATTACATAATATATTAACAAATTATTTTTCTCCATACTCTAATATCATTTCTACCTATTTATGGTTATGAGGGCCACCCAAAAATGACTTTGCTTATATTTGCAAGTTTATACCAATTTGGTTATGAGCTTATACTCCTTAATACAACAATTTCCTACTTGGATAAGTCTATAACTAAAATTACAAGTATAACTAGATAGCAAAGAGTGCTTTACAAAGCATTTTAGTCCAACTGAAATTAGACTACTAATTGAAACATATCAATTCAGTCCGCGCTCAGCCAAGCATTTCAAATGTCAACAACAAATCATCGAGGGGCCAAAGATATTAATTTTCTAGTTAGGGAAAAAGGAACGAATAAACTTCCACTTATTTTCTTGTATCTCTTACTCACCAAATCAAGCATCACACTAAATTTTATGGCATCTCGTTACTGATGCATTTTCGCAATACCAATGCACAACCGACTTGTAAATTACAAATCATATATCTCCATTTTAAGAATAAAAGATATTATCATCTATCAATTACTCGTGATAGAACCCATGAAGTAATTCTCTAAGCGTGGGTTTATCTAATACACGAAATCCCTATTTTTCTAAGTACCCATGAACATTGTAGCAATCTTATTGCAATGTCTAATCCCCATAGACAATCTACCATTCAATTCATGGCAGTCTTATTTCACTACTTCCAAAAGTATGAGCGACCGTCGAATTTCGAACAATAAAATTATTTAGGATGTAAATCATGCAATGTGAAACACAATATAAACTAATTAATTATGGTCTCAAATCTATTGAATATAAATAATCTATATTATTTAAGCACCATAATAATTACGACTTTGTTCATTGTATAATGTTTCGAGTAATCAACTAACCACTTGAATGAAACATCAGTCATGCCATGTTATGAACATGTATACTATGCCTCTCTATGGTCCTTCCTTTGTGAACAGATCAACTGGACATATTCCAATGATACTAATTTCACATTTCCAAATTCTTATCACTATCCAAGATGTGATGGAATTCCTAGTTAACATGTATTAATCTCCTAGGATATCAATATTCCAAAGTCTCAAATACTGAGTCCTCAATATTACAGAATATCTCATTAGAACTTTGTTACTAGAAACAATTCCATGGTAATGAGGATTCAAATTCAAGGCACACTCCTTAAACACTTCGATTGTATTAAAGTTTCCAAATCACGTATATACATTTCAACCATCTGCCATTATGCAACATTTCCATATTCCAATAATCAACTCTGATTAAGAATCATCTTAATCCAAAATCATGTCATTATAGTCTATTTAAATTGATATCATACTTTTAACTGGCCACAAGTAAAAAGTCTTTTGATATAACCTTAGAACGTTTTTGATAGTTGTTTAATAACTTTAGTCACACAAAATTATAGTCGTTCTTCTCATAATGTGTTGAACATTTGAAAAATTAGAATAAGTGAATGTTATAGCATATGTAATCGTTCCTACATCCGAAGCATATGGGACTCGACTCATTGTATCGTATATAAGGATCATATATCTATTCAATCTCTTGCTATAACATTTCCATATATAGAATTTCCTATGTTGAACCATTTCAACACGATACTCATATAGGTCTATGACAAAGTTCTATTAAACTATACGATGTAAACCTTTAGAATTGAAACAAAGTATGAGTGCCATCTCCCTTAAGTCTACTATAGCAAAACAATTCCCAAACTTTGCAATTTGTAAATTGAAAACTTTGTTCCTAATGAACAATATTGTCATCACACAATACTAGCATATCAATTACGCTCCCACCAACTTTGAAAAGTACCAAGATATCAATTGGACTTCTAGAAATCAATACTCTTGACTTTCTTACTAAAGTACATATTTCTGTTACATGATGCTTCGATAAGTATCCAACTACACTTCTTAAGCTTATACACCTTCATTGGTTAACATATGCGTGTGTTTAACCCCTTTCAGAACTTATAGATATATGTCTAGAAAGTTCAAACAATTCCTTTCCATTCCTCACAATTCGAAATATGAAGAGGAATCTCATAATCATATTATGAATTTGATAATGCAATTAACACAACCAATATCCATATTAATCAAATCTTTTAAAATCTGTCAGCGAAAGTATTTCCTCATAATCATTCCCATGAATTAGAGCAAAAACTTTGCCACCTAGATTTTCTGGTGCATACATTCCGATCCTTGTAAATCTATCATTTCCGGCCTACAATCATTAGACGAGGTTTAGGAAAAAACCAAATTCAAATTTGGCTTTCCTTCATGGACTAAACTTTGCTATTTTATATTTCTTGCCCTCTGGTAGCTCAAGGGACTACCGGTTTTTCCATATTGTTAGCAAGTCACCCATATTGATCAATTCACTTTCACTAACCAACAAGCTTTGATTTTGTAGTTAAATGAAAAAATAGAAATCATAAGCATTTCCAACTCAACTATAAGTGCATAAAAATAAGAATGTGTCAACCAAAAGCGTGCTAGTGATAACTAAAACGTTTATTGTCTGTTGACTCCTAAAAATCTCAAGATCAACACGACTCCAACTGAACTATTGATATATGAGTTTTCTCTCAAATAACATTCCTTTGAAGACCTAAAACAAATATTCAAAAGTTCATATGGATTCCTGACAAGAAAACACTTCATAGAATTGTTCTGAGTTTATCTTTTGTTTATTGATCAACGAAAAACATCAAAACTCCAACTCTAAATGTGTTAGAATAAGAAAACATTATTACTCCACATGTTATGAGGTGTTTTTAACCTTCTTATTATGAAATGAGTTTCAAGATACGATTTGTAGCAACAAGAGTATGAATTTAAAACTTGATTGGAACAAAGTATTACTCATCTATGATCGAACCACTTCCAACAATTTTCGATTCCTCTTCTTAGTCATACAACTGCACTAAAATGTTCTTGCAGGAGTCAATTATGATAAAATTTCATAATTACTATGATGATCATAAAACATGACACTAAAGCATTCTCCTTTCTTTTCAGATTGGAGAATCTTTTATCTTTCTGCCTAATAGATTATTCTATTCATTCTACTACTCTTTGAATGTTTTCAAGGTATTAAAATTATGCTTAATCTCATTAACACAACCATATTTAACGATGCGTCAGTAAATCATGAAAAATAGAGTTATCGTCCTTTCTGGTGGATCTAAATAGTCCATATCAACATATACTAGATCAACCAGTCTTTCACTTTCCTCACATAAACATGTGATCAATGAATTAGTCATAATTTTCCAATGACCAAGATTCTCATGCATCACGCAGTTCAAATTGCATGACTCCAAGTTTTAGTCCAATTTGAAACTTGGTGATGAGAATTCTTTTGACTTGGTTAATTATGACAATACCACAAGTGATATTATAAGAATAAAAACCATAATTAATATTGTTAATACTAGAAACATAACCAACACTTTCATAAATGCCATTGCAAGGAAATATAAAATAAGGCAACCAAATAAACCAAAATTTCACTTTTATTGAAAATAAACGAAAAGTTTGAACTTGTCCTTACAACGCATAAAATAAAAAACTTTTTCTAGAAATCTCCTAAGAGTAACAGAAATCTATCAAAATTATCCTAACTCCTTAAAAGTAGCTCCAAATTCTGATCATCGAACCATGTGACAAAATTCCATATCTTAAGATCAGATTTAACTCACTTTTCTTAAGCTTCCTTCTTTCTCTTTGATCCTGCAATATCATCAATATATGACTAAACATCAAGTATTAAGAGTCTATGAATAAGATATTATAAAACAATGGAGTTAGATAATGGATGTACCTGAAGTAGAGTCATTCGAATTGACATTATCATCTCTGGGATCTTTCAAAACTTTGGGCAGCTTCGCACCCAATGTCCCTTCAATTGGCAATAGAAACAAATTAACTATTTGGGGTTAACACATGGAGTGATCCCATAACTAGCATTTTTCTTTACCGTATGATCTAATAGTTTGAGTTTGGACGAATCTTTTCCATTGGGAAGAGAAATCTTTTGTAGACTACTATTGTCACCATTGTCAATGTCCATGGAAATCTTAGAATTAGAACCTATAAGCATCTCTGTTCATATGTGCTCTTAAGCATTTCTTCTTTAGCAACAATCAACATTTAGGTCAAATCAATTAGGGTTACGTCGATATTCTTCATATAAAAGTTCTCAATGAATTGATCATATGACTTTGGAAGCGTAAGAAGAACCAAATAAATGGATTGCTCCCTTGGGAAAATGACACCCATTCTATCAAACTTGTCAATGTACGATTTCATTTTCAGAACATGCGGACACACATAATTTCCATCTTGATATCTACATACCAATAGGGCTTGAGTAGTTTCGTATCTTACAACTTGAGGAAAACGTGACGTTGGGAGAGTCTCTAGAGGATGAGGCAGAAGAATTGAAAAAGCATGATGTCCAATTCCACTAGTTCACAGAGAATGGAAATCATTTTCTCCTTGATCAGAATGTGGAAAGTCGTCTTCAGAAGGAAGAGAAAAACCATTTCTAAAAGAACGAGGAAGACTATTTGTATATTCATTTGGCATCTACAATTGCGAGAAAATAGAATTCAAGTTAGTTGATTTTGATCCTTAATTATTAACCCATAAAATTAAATTAAGGCTAGGATCCATATTTTCCATTCGAACTATGAAGATGGATGTCGTAATCAAATTTGAATCTATTTTAGGTAGGTAAGGATTTTACCAATTTAAATCTTATGAAACTCCTAGATCTTTTGAGATTCATTGAATCTTATCAATGACATGTTTAATCCCATATTATGTTCTCACTTTTGTGACTGGGATGCCAAGGATCACAAATGAGATATGAATAACCATGCAAACCCGCTTGGCAACCTCGAAGTCTTTTATCTTCTCAAATTGATGTGCCGGTTAACCACACATGCTCCATCAACAATGATAATTTTATAGATGCTCCATCATATCCCTTTATAGTCCCTGTTAGTGTGTCGGTTAACCACACACGCTCCACTAGTAACATATAAAACATGATGTGGGATTTTTAATGAACGTTCTAAAGTAACTAGAGTGGGATTTTTAATGAACGTTCTAGTACTTTTATATCATTATAGTTTTAATGAGGTTATGTTCTAGTGAACCCGTTCTACTAACGACCATCCACCAAGCAAGGGAGTGGTGGATGAGAGTGGACACCTATTCAATGACCATTTTATACGTCGTTTCCTTATACCCTCTTATAGTATGACTTCATGAATGAGACATACTTGCAATTTAGCTGACTTTATCTTGTAGATATAGTAATTAACTTTTAAATATATATATATATATATATATATATATATATATATATATATATATATATATATATATATATATACACACATACATACATATAGTGTATTTTAAAACTTTTCAAAATACAAGTTTAAATATTAATTATCTAATTTAAACTTTTAATTTAATTAAATTTAAACCAATTATGATTTAATCTTTATCTTTTAATTAAATTAATTTAAATCATTTAGGGTTTAAATAATTATTTTCTATTAAACAATTAATAAAATAAATCAAATTTAATCCAAATCCAAATCCTTTCTAATTTTCAAAAATTAGGGTTTGGGTTATCCAATTTTAATTATTCTATTTTAAGGATTTTAAAACAATAACTAAGGAAACTAGAAAACCTTAAGGAACCCTCACCATTTTCGAAATTTAAGGGGTGGATGATAGGGTTTCAAAAAAACCTAGCCATTTTCGAAAAAAAACAATCCTTTAGGGTTTAATTTCTATAAACCCTAATATTGATCTATTCACTATTAAGCACAATCAAATAGAAAATTATAGCTCTGATAACACTAAAGGGTTTTATAGGTTATAAATATATGCATGAGGTGGAAAATTACATAACTCTTAAATTCACATGCAACCTATTTGGATCTATGTTTTCTATATTGATAACAATAACCTATGAATATCAAGAACACTAAGGGAACTGTATAATAATTGAAATTTACATAGAGTTATGGTTTACATACCTCATAATTATTATAGAAAATAATCACACCAGCATCCTTCTTGAAAACCATGGAAAGCAAGCACCAAAAGTTTAGAAACCTTAGAATGATGAGGAGAGAGAGGGAAGAGAAGGAAATTTCATTCCTAATCATGATGATAAAGGTATATCTCAAATTTGTTGGTCTTGGGGTCCTATTTATAGTTTAGATAACTTGCAGGTAAAGAAAAATTTGAATTAATTAAATAATAGATTTAATCTCAATTCAAATCCTTTCCTTGTCTGCATCCAACAGGCCTCCAAAAACCCAAAAAGAGCCTCCAATATTGTTCACCCTTTTATGGTTCTAGAATTGCCTTCTTTTTTTCAACTATTAAACAATTACAATTCACCCCCTCACACCTTTAATTAATTCCATATAATCCCAAATTAATTCGTAATTAATTTTGATTAATAATTAATTGATTCTAATTGATTTCTTAATAATTTATTAACCATGTATATTAACAAATCAATTATTTAACTATCGATCTCATGTTAATTTATTAATCACATAACAAATTAATATACCATTTATACATTTCGAAATAATATATTAATGACATAATATATTAAAAAATTAATTTTCTCTATCTTAATATCATTTCTAGCTATTTATGGTTATGAGTGTAACCCAAATAAGACTTTGGTTTTATTAGCAAGTTTATACCAATTTAGTTATGAGCTTAGATGCCTTAATCCAACAAAAATCTCATAATGATATTTCCTCTTTCTAAGATATCTGCCATTCGAAGTTTGACTATAAAAGGATAAGGATTATAAACTCAAATCATTAAAAAAATATATTGCAAAACATATAATTGAAGAAAAAGAATTCTTATCCTTCGATGAGAGAAGAGTAATGGGGCATACTCTCTGTAAACAACGAGTTAATAGGCTCTAATTTTTGTAACCATTGAGTTTCCAACATCAACATAAGGGGACTCGAGGGTTTACCGGATTATGAGCCAGTAGATGGAAGTAAGACTCTCTATATTGACAATGATCGTTTGCATCCACGACATGGAATGAAGGAGAAAGAGGGCATTGTCAACAAGAAGAAGAATTGTTGCCAAATTTTTCCTTCACATTCCTAGTTGCATTAGATGAAGGTTATTGAGGTGACACCAAAGCAATTAGAACATTCTACACGACCCCAACTGTTTCTAATTTCATATAGAAGATATGTAGACCGACTGAATGCAAGAAATTGATAGACTCGATGGAGAGGATAGAGAGAAAAGAAGACACTTGTAATCATTAGATACAAAAAATTAAGAATGTTATGTAAATTCCTTTGGTAAAAGCAAAATAAATAAACTACTTGTGTTTTTGTGTGTGTGTGTTTTGTGTTTGTGAAAGCGGATAAAAACAAATTTCAAAGCAAACAAAAAAATAGAAGTCATTGAAAGCTTTCCATGATCAACAATCAATTTGTTCAGGGTCTTCTTATCTAATGCCTTAGTGAATATATCAACCAGTTGATAAGTGGATGGAATGTAGATGAGTTACACTTTGCCCTTTTGAACTATGTACCTGATGAAGTGATGAAGGGTATCATTGTGTTTGGTCTTAGAATGTTGCACCGGATTTTGAATCATCTGGATGGAGCTGGTATTGTCATAACAGATGGGAGTCTTTGAAAAGTTGAAGCCATAATCTAGAAGCTGAATTTAAATCCAAAGAATTTAAGCACTACACCTTCTAACAGTCACATATTCAGCTTCAATACTAGAGTAAGCCAATGATCTCTACCTTTTACTAGACCAAATAACAAGTCTATTTCCCAGTAGTTGAGATCCCCCAGTGGTACATTTTCAATTAATAATAACTGACATAATTCTTTACCTGATACATTGAGTATCGAAACAAAGATAATCAAATATCTCAACATTATCATTAGAATAATAATTGACATAATTATTTACCTGATACATTGAGTTTGAGTCCCAGTCCTGTGAATTTGAAACCTTTGTTGCTTGAGAAAGATCTGCATCAAATGTGTTGGTGCTACTTTTGCACTCTTCAATGTGAAGATCATCAATTCGATCCATAATACACTTACCTTTAGGGAACTCAACATCAGAAAGCCCTTCTTTGTTGAATGTTGTTGTTAATTTAATCATCATCTCATGAGCAAGTGCACAGTGTTGAACTAATCAATAAAAATGATAGGGAAGAAAGTTCTATATAGAAATCCTTTCCTTTACATCTATATTTAAGAGTCTTTTCTCTTCCTTGATGTAGCCAGACATAGATTTGTGCTTTAGTCTATCGGAAGGCATATCATCACTTGTAGAATGATGCATGGAAGCTATAGAACCCTTATTAATGAAATCATGAATGTCATAGTTTATGTTTTCGAGAATGTACATAGCCTTTGATTTCGACATAGTAAAATTATCTTCATCAAACGGTGGAATTTTGGAAGCGGCAGAGGATTTAGGATTGTATAAGGAATACATGATAACTTGAATGTATCGAAGATCCCACTCTGACACCAATTGAAAGTTTGCTTGATCAGATACGAACAAGTATAAACACAAAGAAAAGAGGATATATAAGAATAGAAGAAAAAAGTAACAATGATGATCACAAAGATGGTTTTTCACAAGGAAGAATATTCTCACAAAGGGAACGAGTGCACAAAGTAGTCACAAAGATAGTCACACAACACACTAGGGTTTAACCGTAATGGAAGTCTATATAAAATTACAATAAATGAAAATCCATTTATTTAAGGGATGTAATCTAATCTACATATAGTCTGATCCTAATCAGTAAGATTACGGATCAAATATCTATTCTATAAATACAAAGCTATCTATAATTACAAAGTGTCTAACCGACTAATATACAAAAGTATCAGACTATTATACAAAAGGTCATGTTGTCGCTGATGATGGTGCTGGTGGATAGCGTATGAATGATATTTGACTCATCAGATCATAAGGTGTGACCTACACTTTCTAAGCCAAGACTTAACTTCTTGCAAATTTGGAATGTTCTTTCCTATAAGGAGTATGTCATCAGCATACAAGACAAGGAGGGTTACTATACTCCCACTAGCTTTGACATATATGAGGGACTCATCTTCAATTCTAGAGAATCAAAACTCTTTGACTTTTCCATGGAAGCAAAGATTCCAGCTACGAGATGCTTGTTTCACTCCATAAATGGATTTCTCAAGCTTACACACTCTATCAGAAAACTTTACATGTACAAAACCTTCTGTCTGACTCATGTAGACGTTCTCATATAAATTCCCATTAAGGAAAGTGGTTTTCACATCTATCTGCCATATTTCATAATCATGAAATGCATCTATATAAAACACTATGATGATATAATTTATGTTAGCTACAGGTGAAAAGGTATCATCATAGTCAATCCCTTAGTTTTGAGTAAATCCCTTAGCAATCAACCTAGCTTTGAAGGTGTGTACTTTCTTATCCATGTAGGTCTTCTTCTAGAAGATCCATTTTCACCTGACTATCTTCCGACCAAATACATGATCTACCAAGTTCCATACTTGGTTATCATATATGGACTGAATCTGACTCTAAATTTCCTCTTTTCATTTAGCAACTTCAGGGCCTGCCATCGCTTCCTTGTAGTTAGCAAGTTCATCCAAATTTACCAATGTACGATCACTAACAAACGTGTCACAATTTGTAGTAATATGGAAGCTATAGAATTCAGGTGGCATGCTAACCTTACCAGATCGACGAAGAGGTAATGAGTTGTCAACTAGCTCAACTGAAATTTCTTCCTCATGTTGAGTGCTAGTGTTGTCTGAGGTTCCATCATTAGATGACTCTTGAATTTCTTCAAGATCAATAAGAATCCTACTGTCCTATTTGAATATGAGCTCTCTCTCACTAAGGACTCCTCTTTCAGTTACAAATACCATGTTCTCACTAGGTCTGTAGAACAAGTATCCAAAGGACTTCTGTGGGTAGCAAATGAAATAACACTTCTCGGCTCTAGGATCAAATTTTTCATGAGTCTCTTGTCTTACGAGAGCTTCATAACCCCATACCTTGATATGTGCGAGCGAGGCATTCCCTATCCACATCTTACGATGTGTTTTGGCAACCTTCTTAGTTGGGAAAAGATTCACGATATGAGCAACCGTTTTTAAATCATATCCCTAGAAATATATTAGAAGAGAAGCTCGAATCATCATGGAATGAACCATATCTAGTAAGGTTCGATTACTCCTCTCAGCCATACCATTAAGTTGTGGTGTTCTGGGAGGAGTCAATTGTGAAACAATTCCATATTCCTTAAGATAGTCGTGGAACTCGATACTAAGGTACACACCACCTCTATCTTATCTGAGCATCTCTATCTTCATGCCCAGTTGATTCTTTACTTCGTACTTATACTCTTTTAACTTTTCAAAGTTTTCCGATTTATGTTTTATAAATAGATATAATCATATATATTATAATCATCCGTAAGCGTCATGTAATATAGATTAGCATCTCTTGTGGAGGATCAGAATTGCCCACACACATCCGTATAGATTAGGTCCAACAGTCCTTCACCTCTTTCAAATGTACCATTTAAAGGTGCCTTAGTCCTTTTGCTTAATAAATAAGATTCACATTCTTCATCTGTCCTAAGATCAAATGATTCCAACACTCCATCATTTTGGAGTTGGGCGATGCCTTTCTTGTTTATGTGCCCAAGATGACAATGCCACAAACATATCTTGTCTACACCATTAGACGAATCAATATGAAACACATTATTGCCAAGGTTATCAAAACAAATCATAACTTCATACACACCGTTACAAGGTAAAGCTTCAAGCATAAAAACATCATTTTTATAAGTAGAAATAGATCTAATATCATTATTAAATGAATATCTAAAATCTTATCTGAACAATGCATGGAATGAAATAATTTTTTGCATCATATCCAATGAATAAAAACAATTTAACAAATCAATCCTAACACCACTACTAAGCGTAAGACCATACTGTTGGATTAGGTGTCTAAGCCCATAACTATAATTGGTACGTACTTGACCCGAGAGTAGCATGGTCCATTTGGGTTGCATATCACCAGGACAATTTGATAGAATGGACTTTTGAGAAGAGGTTATTTATGATTTGTTAATATATTATAAGTTCTAATGTATTAACATGAAGTCATATTATTTAATTAGTATTGATCAATAATTAGTTTGGAATTAATTTTGTGATAAAAAGAGACTAATTAAATGTAAGGGGATTGATTTGGTAAATCATTCATTCTTATGGTGTGGGCCAATGATCCATGATTCTCTAGATTGGGCTAAACCAATGTTACAACCCATGGATGATCCATGGGGGTTTAAACCCATGGAGCCTAAGGAATATAGAAGGTCATACACATTAGGGTTTACATGGTGTAACCCTAATCTTGCCACACTATATAAGAATCCCCTTAGCATCCAAAATGGCACACTAGTAATCCTTGGAGTTCCATGAGCCGATTTTGGTGCACGAAATACTCTCTCAAAAGTATCCTTTGTTCTAGGTGTGTTGTGATTCCATTTGAGGTGCAATACTTGGGGCACTAAGTTCTTAAGGACTAAACTCAAGAAGTTCTACAAGCTACAACTAAGAGGTAATTCTATAACACTCTTTTATGTTGATTATGTCATTTCCATGCTAGTTGTATGCTTAATACTTTAGAAACAATATTGCATGTATAATTAGAGAAAACATAAATCCAAAGCATTTAGGGTTGTAAGTACACCTTAGGATGTTGTAGTATACTAAAACCCATCAGTGGTATCAGATCCATGGGTGGTTTTCTATCATATTTGATGCAAATGTGTTATTTTTCAAAGCTGGAATGCTTTCTGGCTGCTCTACTCAACGAGTCCATGATTGGACTCAACGAGTAGGGTGAGTTTTTCCTTGGACTCATCGAGTCCAGTTTGGGGCTCGATGAGTTGCCTGTCCAGACATCAGTTTTTCGAGTTTTTTTGGCTTGTTTTGGATTAGGATCATTATCACAAAATGTTTTAGTTCATAAAATTTGATTTTGTTGCTATGGTAATGGTCATTCTCATCAAAAATAAAAGATAATTGTCAAATTTACATGATTTGTATTAGATTATATGATTAGGCTAATTTCTTGAAACATGTTTGATATGAATTATCTTAACTTATGAGTTTAATTAGATCATAGACAAATTGTTTGATTTTGTTAGTTATAATTTTTGATCTAAATGTTTTTGATGAAATCCATAACTTGTCCTCAAGTTATGTAAAGTGAAAAGTCTCATTTTTAAATGTCATCTTAAATGGTTTTAAGTCTTCCATAACTTGTACTCAAGTTATGGAACTTGAAGAGTCTTTTTCATAAATGTTTTTATGAACTCCATAACTTGTCCTCAAGTTATTGAATGTCAAGAGTCTTTTCATAAAACCTATATTAAACTCATAAGTTATGGAAACCAAAAGTTTTTTAATAGTTCAAAACTTGCCCTCAAGTTTTGAAATCTGTAAATGAAAAGTCTCACTTTGAAACATTTAGTTCCAAACCCTAGAATTTTAAAAGTTTAAAATTCAACCCTTATACTATTATAATATTATAGGTTTAATATTTATATATATTTATAAGAGTAAAGTCAGTCTTACCGTTAGTAGGCCTCATTCAAGAAGTCGGCCTATAAGGGGGGGTATAAGGTTACTGCCTATAAAATGACAGTTTAATGGGTGTCCACTCTCACCCACCGCTTCCTTGACTGGTGGAGGGTCGTTAGTCGAATAGGTTTCACAAGACATTTAAATTCTCATTAAAAGTATAATGAAATACTAAGTAACTAAACACATATAAATTCCTAATCTTAGTTACATAGGAAAATGTGAATTTGGTGCTAACCCATGAAATTGCATTTTGCACCTTGTTAGGTCGTAGTGGAGCGTTTGTGGTTAACCGGCACACTAATATAGGACTGACAGTGCGTGGCATAGGGTAGCTTGATGTTAATCATAGATCAGTGGAGCGTGTGTGGTTAACCAGCACATTGATTAGGTGGTTGTAACATTGGGTGTACCAAGCTAATTTGCATGGTTATTCACACCTTGTTTGTGATCCTCGGCACCCCAGTCACAAATCTGAAGGGCACAATCGAGATTTAGACATGCAATTGAAAAATTCAATGAATCTCAAAGGATCTAGGAATTTCAATCCATTTAAAACTTAATAATCAATTTCGTTTTTCATGGTGGAACTTGGTAAATCGTCATTTACCTACCTACAAATATTTTGCATTCGGATTACAACATCCCTCTTCCAAATTTTAAAATATTGTTTTGGGTCCTAGCCTTAATATTTCGTGTTGGGTGTTATATTAAGGACTAAAATCAACTAAACTTGAATTTCTCCCATTGTAGATGTCTAGTTTAAACAACTATGGTCTTCCCACATCTCTTGTAACAAGCTTTCCTCTTGAAGATGATGTTCCACAATATCATGCTACACTTCCTCCACCTCCTCCAATTATTCTCCTTAACCCACAAGTTCGAAGACTTGAAAAGTTCAAGATCATTCAAACCCCATTGGATAGCTAACACAAGGATGGAAAGTTTGTGTGTACACATTTCTTAATTTGAAGTCACATATTGACAGGATAAGAATGTTGGGTGTCGTGTTCCTAAGGAATTTGGCTATATAGTGGGTTCTTCAATCACTTCCTGAGTCATATAGTGAGTTCATTAAGGACTACTATGTGACAGACCAGGACATGGACCTTACTGATCTTACTTTTTGCTGATTACTGCTGAATCAGCAATGATTTGGCGCAATGGTCAAGCAAATTTGACTGGAAGATCTACCTCTCAAGTTGACATGGGCAATGACATGGATATCCTAGAAATGGTTCCTTCTCCTAAAGGGAAAGGAATTAGCCATGATCAAAAGTTTTGATCATAAGGGAAAGGACAAATTTGAGATTGTTCCATATACCATTTTCGATGAGCATGTTTGTTTCTATTGCCAAGGAAAGGGACATTCGAATCGAAGTTGCCCTGACTACCTAAGAACTTTGGTTAGATTGTATGGTTCTACTTCAGGTAAGTCCACTATTTAACTCTATTAAGTTCTTAATTGTTATTTCTTAATACATGATGTGACAAGGTTGTATTTTTGATGTTTTTTAGGATCATGCAAGAGAAAGGAAGCTTAAAGGAAGAGTATGAAGAATCTGGTCGCGAAGATAGATTTCAATCGCATGGTTTGATGATAGGATTTTTGAGCTGCTACTTTAAAGAGTTATGATAGATTGCTTAGAAATTTGTAATAACATAGTTTTCACTTATATTTGCATTGTAATGAAAAGTTTTTCCGCATTTTGTAAACAAATAAAATTTTGGTTTTATTTTATTATATCTCCTTAAAGTGGCATTTGTCAAAGTTGATGTTTGTATGTTTCTATGTTAGCAATATGAATTTGGTTCTTCCGTTTGTGGTAGTGTCATAATTTACCAAATAAGGAAAGATTTTCACCACGCAATTTTCAGTTGGATTGAAACTTGGACTCATGCAACTTGTATTGTGTGATGAATGAGAACTTCATCTTTGGGATATTAAGACTAATTCCTTGTTCACATGAATATGTGGGTCACGTTAAGGACTAGGGGATTGGGTACATTGGGTTTGTGTTGGTTAGGTCCAACACAAAGAGTGATAAGACTATTCATCATGATTTACTAAAGTTTAGTAAATATGGTTATGCTTAAAAGTTTAAGTATATTTCTGAGACATTGAAAAAGTTTCAATGTATAGCAAAACGAATGAGAAGAATCAAATTAGGCAGAAAGATAGAAGTTTCTCCAATTTGGAAAGATAGGAGAGTACTAGAGTATCGTGTTTTATGATCATCTTGATGATTATGAAAACCATGTCACAATTGATCCTCTAAGGATATCTTAGTGCATTTGTATGGCTAAGAAGATGAATCGTGAATTGTTGAAATGGTTAAATTTAGAAGATGAGTCGTACTTCGTTCCAAAAATAAGTCTTAGAGTTATACTCCAAGCTTGTGCCTTGAGTGACACTAAATTAGGAAGGTTTATAACACTCATCAAATGTAGAGTAACATGTTTCTTACTCTTATACATTTGAAGTTGGTAAGTTGTGAGGTCTTAGTAAGGACAAAGACCAACTAAGACTAATTGTGTGAAGTGTTTGTCTTGATAAGAAACCACACTAACTCTTGAATATTTGTTTGTCAAGTAATGTTCCTTGACAAAGTGAATCTTATATGTCAAGAGGTCAGTGGGAGTCTTAAAGATCTTGAAAGTTTTAAGAACTAATCAAGAATAAACCTATTGTTAAATACTAGAACATGACTTGAGGTTTGTAACCTATCGTGTTGACATATTCTTGTTTCTTTGCCTGTTCCAGTTAAAATTGACTATGTATGTGAGTCCTATGAGTTCTGAGTTCTTTGCATAACAGCTTGGAAGCAATGGTAGGCCCTTGAGTGTCAGGTGGCAAGAAATTAAGATTAAACAAGTGCAGTCCATATGGGTTTGGATTTGTCATTAACCTTGTCTTGTGATTATGGTTATGAAAAATTCACATGGATAGGAACACATACACCAAAAAAATCTAAGTGTCATAAGGTTCCACTCCAATTCATGAAAATTATTGTGAGTAACCGCTTTCACTAAGTAGATTTTAAGGAGATAGCAATTGTGATATTTGCATTCTCAAATTCGATTATGATTACGGCATCCCTCTTCATAGTTTGAATTGTGAGAAATGGAAAAAGGTCTAAACATTTGAGACTTATTGATGTAAGTTCTAAAATTTTTAGACACACATGTGATCTATCTAAGGAAAGATGTATGATTTTGAGAAGCCTAGATAAAGTCTTATCGAAGCATCTCATATAAGAAATCTGAACTTTGGTAAGAAAGTTAATAAGTATTGATTTCTAGAAGTCCAGCTGATTTTTGGGTACGTGTCAAAGCTAGTGGGAGCATAACTGTTATGCTAGTAAGATAATAATTATTATGCTAGTGGGAGCATAATTATTATAAGTGTTGCGAGTTAGCAATGTTAATTATAGAAAACAAAAGTTTCAATTCGCAAAGTTGTTGATTTGAAAAGTTGATTTTGCTATAGTTAAGGGAGAAGAAATTATACTTCATTTCAATTCTAAAAGCTTAGATTGAGTTTAATCAATTTTATATGGAAATGTTGAAAAGTTGATTTTGCTATATGAAATGTTGAAAATTTGATTTTGCTATATGAATGTTTTGTTGAAAAGATTCGACATAAGGAAATTCTATATGGAAATGTTGATTGCGTCCTCAAAATTCAATTATGATTACGGCATCCCTCTTTATAATTCGAATTGTGAGAACATGGAAAATAGAAATATTATAGAAAAAGGCTGATCAAGTTTCATGAGTTTATGTTAGACATTATGAATCGCATCCCATATGCTTTGGGTATAGGATCGATTACATGTGTTATAATATTCATCCGTTCTAAATTTTTACAAATACCTAGGGCATTAAGAGGGAAAAAGGACCAGAAATGGATATGACTAAAGTGGTAACAACTGTTAAGGACAATCTAAGGTTCGCCAATGATTGGTCGCTTGTAGTTGGAAATATAAAACTGGATGGACCATATTGACATTATTATGAATAGACAAGTTTTTATTAATAATGAGTTGTCGTATGGCAAGATATAGAATGTTTCCATATTAGGATTTGGAGATTAAGAATACATGAGAAAGTTAGAAACTTTTGTGCAATAAGGATGTTCAAAGGAATGTACTTTGAATTTGAGCATTCGCTTCCTTGGAATTGCTTTGTTGTCAATCTCCAGTGGAAAGTTTTGTAATATCGTTGGTCAAGTCTCTATGACTTTTGGTACCATGACATTACAAAGGCTGCATTACATGAAAGTTTAGCTATGATAAGAATTTGGAATTCTTACACTTGCCATAAAGATTTGGAATTGTGTAATGAGCATCATTGAAATGTTTTTTCAATTGATCTATTTCACAAAGTCAGTACCATAGATAAACATAGTGTACATGCTTGGAGCATGGCATAGCTATTGTTTTAAATCAAGTATTAAGTTGATAAATCGAAACATTATACAATGAATAATGATTAATCAATATGGCACTCAAAAGTTTTGGGATCACATAGGATTAGTATTATTCTTGTGTTTCACTTTGCATGTTTTGACTTCCCGAATAACTAGGTTATTCAAACCATCTACGGTCGATCATACTTTGGAAGTAGGTATTGAGGCAAGACTATCATGAATGGGTCTGTAGTTTTTCTAGGACAAGGTGGTTGCATTGTACATGAGTACTCCTGGAAGAAGATTCGACTATTGGATTCAACTCACGCTCATCTGAATCACTTCATGGATTTTATCACGAGTGATTGTGAGACTATAATATCTTATATTCTTGAAATGGAGACAAGTGATTTGTAGTTGCGAGTCAGTTGCACATTGATGTAGGTAAACGCACCAATTGTTGGATTAGTGTCTAAGTCCATAACTACTTTTGGTACGTACTTGACCCGGTTATAGCATGGTCCTTTTGGGTTGTCTTCACACTAGTGACTAGACAGGATGACTATTGAGGAGAGAGGCTGATTTATTGTTAAGAATAATAAATTGGGGTATAAATAACACCTTGAAACCCTAGTTGACTTCAACTATAAATACCACCCTAAGGCACTCAAAATTGGTACGTCTTGGAGAAACCTTGGTAGAGCCAATTTTGTGATCTTGTTACCCTCTATCCACTCTCTCATATTCATCCTCTCACTCAAGTGTGTTTGTGAGCCATTAAAGGTACTACACGTGTGGTACTTGCTTTCAAAAGCTAAGGAGATTCAAGAAACAAGTTTTTATGACTACATAACAACAGAAGGTAAGTATTCTATTCTTTTATGTGAATTTATAAAATTATAGAAGCATGCTAGGTTTCTTTTTGTGTTCATAAAGTTGTATATCTAATAGTGAAAACATAGATCCAATTAGAGTTACATGCACACATAGGATTGTTTGTATAAAACCCATCAGTGGTATCATAGCTTTTGGTTTTGTTATCAATTAGATTTGATACAAGAGTTTGAATATGACAAATTAGGGTTTATGGCAAATAAACCCTAAGGGCTTGATTTTCGAAATTAGGGTTCCTAAACCCATGTTTCGAAATTTTGCTAGGGTTTCCGAAACCCTTTCCTTAGCCCCCATGATTTCGAGTTTAGGGTTGTCTAACCCCAGGGTTTTTGAAATTGCCTCCTCCCCAAGATAAGATTCCCAAATTTTAGGGATTTGGATAATGCCATATCTTGTAATTATCCCTTTAATTATTTAATATGGTAATTAAAGATTTTATGAATTATCCCATCCCAATTTTCGAATTTTAGGGGATTAAGGGATTAGGTTAAATTAATTGTTTAATTTAATAGATAATCCTCCAAGATTTAATAATTCAAATTAGTTGTTTAATTTTGGGATAATTATTAAATCAAATGTTAATATTTAAAGTTTTTAATTTTCAAAATTTTAAATTTGATAAAAACCCTAGTATTTTGAAATGTTTAAAATACACCCTTATACTATTATAATTGTATAAGATTACTAATTATATATATATATATATATATATATATATATATATATATATATATATATATATATATATATATATAAGATTAAGCTAGTCTTACCGTTAGTAGGCCTCATTCACGAAGCCGATCTATAAGGGGGGTATAAGGCTATAACCTATAAAATGGCCATTTAATGGGTGTCCACTCTCACCCATTGCTTCCTTGATTGGTGGAGGGTTGTTAGCCGAACAGGTAGGATAGGGCAAAGTAATTACTTATTAAAAGTATAATGACTAATAAAGTAACTAAATGTTTTCAAAAAATTCCTAATCTTAGTTACTTTAGGAAAAATGTGAATTTGATGCTATTCCATGAAATTACACTTTGTACCCTTGTCGAGACATTAGTGGAGCGTGTGTGGTTAACCGGCACACTAATTTGGGTCTTAGCAAAGATGGAAAAGGGTGACACAATGTTTGTCATAGATCAATGGAGCGTGTGTAGCTAACCGACACATTGATTGGGTGACTATAACATTGAGGGTACCATGTACATTTGCATGGTTATTCACACCCTGTTAGTGATCCTCAGTATCCCAGTCACAAACATGAGGGGCATGTCGAGATTTAAACATGTCATTGAAAAGTTCAATGAATCTCAAGGATCTAGGAATTTCAATACATTTAAAACTTAATTGCTTTTGTTTTTCATGGTGGAAATTAGTGAATGTTAACTTCGATGAATAGCTGGCAATTGACATCATTCTTCATTGACTGCCACGCTTCTTCAACCAGTTTCGCATGACCTGCCACATGAAGAAAGAGGAGGTCACGTTGAGTAAACTTCAAGGGTTATTGAGGACTGTTGAGAGAAACGTCAAACACAAATTTGTTGCATAAACTCCTACTCCTACTGTTGCCCTAGTCTTGGCTATTGGGCAAGGGAAGGGTAAGAAGAGGAAGGCTCCTTCAAAGAGGCGTCATAAGGGAAAGTCCTGTGATGGCACCTCTTCTAGTGGAACCAAGGTTGGTCCCACTGTACCCACCTCAAGCCCAGAGGATGCAGAGTGCTATCATTGCCACAACATAGGGCATTGGAAACGAAGCTGCCCAAAGTATCTGCAAGATATCAAGGACAAAAAGATCAAGCCGTCCTTTGCATGTATTTACACTATTCAATCTAATGATTCATCACATACTATTTCTTGGGTACTTGATACACGATGTGGTTTCACATTTGTTCTGATTTGTAGGGCCTAAGAAGAAATAGGGATGCGGAGCATGGGAAGATAAACTCGATCATGGGGAGCAGAAGATCGTCGCCTGTCACCAAGATTGGAGTTTACTCTTTAGTGCTTAGTAATGCATTAGGACTAGATTTGAATAATTGTTGCTATTCGCTAGAAATGGCAAGAAACATCATTTCTTTTCATGGTTTGTATATACAAGGATTTAGATATTCATTTGATAATGAAAAGGGTTCTATTAATGCTTATCTTAATGGTGTTTTCTATTTTGAAGCATTGCCTTGTAATGGAATATATGAAACTGTGTTGGTTGTAGAAAACTTAGGAAATGATGTATTACATATTGAATCTTCCAATATTTTGGATAAAGCATGCTTGTGGCTTTCTCACCTTGGACATGTCAACAAGAAGCGCATAGCGCAACTCCAAAAGGAAGGAGTGTTGGAGTCATTCGACCTTAGGGACAATGACGTGTGCAAGTCTTGTTTACTTGGAAAGATGACCAAGTCATCCTTCACTAGTTCTTGTGAAAGGGGTGAGGGTTTATTGGATTTCATACACACCGATGTGTGTGGGCCCTTTAGATCCACCACAAGGGATGCAAGCCACTTCTATGTGACTTACACCGATGATTATAGCAGATATGGGTATATCTACTTAATCAAGCACAAGTCAGAAACCATTGAAAAGTTCAAAGAGTTTAAGCAGGAATTAGAGAATCGGCTAGGCAGGAAAATCAAGATGTTTCGATCCGATCGAGGTGGAGAGTACCTTAGTCTTGAATTCCACGACTACCTCAAGGAATGCGGAATATATTCACAATTGACGTCACCTAGGACACCGTAGTTGAATGGTATGGCTAAGAGGTGTAATCGAACCTTGCTATACATGGTTCGTTCCATGATGAGTCGTGCTTCGCTACATATCTCATTCTAGGGGAATGCCTTAGAGACTGCCACCCATATCCTTAACTTACTCCCTATAAAGAAGGTTGCCAAAACACCTCACGAGAGGTGGACAGGGAAAGCTCCCTCGTTGGCACATATCAAGGTTTGGGGTTGTGAGGATTTTCTAAGATGCGAGACACACGACAAGCTCGAACCTCGTAGTGAGCAGTGTATTTTCATCGACTACCCGCAGAAGTCCTTTGGATATCTCTTCTATAGACCGAGTGACAATGTTTTCTTCATTGCAAGGACAGGGGTTTTCCAAGAGTGAGAACTCATAAGCCAATGGGACAGTGGGAGGCAAATCAATCTTGAAGAACTTCAAGAGTCGAACGATGATGGAACCTCTTAGACGTTCTAGTAGAGTTAGTGTTCCGCCTGTGTTATATGGTTTTCATATAACAAGTGAGGGTGATACTTTTATTAGTTATAGTACACTAATAAATTTGGACGAATCTAATAGCTACAAGGAAGCCATGGCAGGCCCAGAGTCTACGAAATGGAAAGAGGCTATGGACAGCGAGATTCAGTCCATGTATGACAACCAAGTTTGGAATTTGGTTGACAATGCCAGGTCATAAGACAGTCAGCTACAAATGCATCTTCAAGAAGAAGACCGACATGGATGGGAAGGTACACACTTATAAGGCGCGATTGGTTGCAAAGAGATTTACTCAAACTCCTGGAGTTGACTATGATGAGACCTTCTCTCCAGTTGCGAAGATAAAGTCTATTAAGGTGATGCTATCCATTGTTGCATTTCATGACTATGAAATATGGAAAATGGATGTCAAAACCGTTTTTCCTAATGGGAAGTTAGTTGAGGATGTTTACATGAGTCGGCCAGAGGGTTTTGTCAATGCAAAGCATCCTAATAGAGTGTGTAAGCTTGAGAAATCCATTTATGGATTGAAACAAGCATCTCGCAGATGGAATATTTGTTTCAACAAGAAAGTCAAAGAGTTTGGCTTCCTACGAAGCGAGGATGAATCATGTGTATATGTCAAAGCCAGTGGGAGTATAGTTAGCTTCCTCGTATTGTATGTCGTTGACATACTGCTCATAGGAAACGACATCCCGACCCTATAGGAAGTCAAGTCCTGGCTTGGGAAGTGTTTCGATATGAAGGATCTCGGAGAGGCTACCTATATTCTTGGAATAAGGATAGTGAGAAACAGGAGTAAAAGACTAACAGGACTTAGTCAGAATACTTACTTGGATATAATACTAAAACGTTTTTGCATGGAGAATTTCAAGAAAGGGGAGTTGTCGATCCAAAGCAATGCCAAGTTAAGTACAACTCAAAGCCCGAGTACCGAAGTCGAGATAGCAGAGATGAGCCGAGTACCTTATGCTTCTGTAGTTGGCTCGATCATGTACGCAATGACTTGTACTCGCCCTGATGTGGCCTTCGCTTTGAGCATGGTCAGAAAATATCAAGGGAACCTTGACAAAGCTCATTGGACCGTAGTCAAGAATATTCTTGTACCTTCGAAGGACCAAGGAATGGTTTCTAGTCCTCGGTGGGAGTGATGACTTAAGGGTGTGAGGGTATAGTGATGCCAGTTTTCAGACCGACCGAGACAACTACCGTTCTCAGTCTGGCTGGGTCTTTACCCTAAATGGAGGACCGGTGACTTGAAAAAGTTCCAAGTAGGAGACCGAAGCTGATTCAACGTGTGAATCAGAGTACATAGCGGCGAGCAAAGCGTCAAAGGAGGCGATATGGTTGAAGAACGTCATCGGAGACCTTGGAGTTATACTAGCCATAAAGGAGCCTACAGAGATATTTTGCGATAATGAAGGATCGGTTGCCTTGACCAAGGAACAGAAGGATTATGGCAGATCCCGACATATCGACAGGAAATATCATTTTATTCGACATCGGGTGGAAGAGGGACTCCTCGTAGTGAAGAGGGTATCGTTAGAAGATAGTGTCACACCCCAAAACCGAGAACGGCGGAATACGTTCTGGGGTGGAGGACGTCATGTACAGTATCATAACAATGCATAATAGTAAAAAACAAGCAACAACATCCATTGCATTAATATAGTAATTGTAATACAAGCGTGTTCTGTACAGTTTGTTAGACACCAAAAAGTATAATCAAAATAAAGAGGAGTCTTGTATGTGCTCCGTCTTCTCAAAAGTTGCATCTGTACCTGTCTACTGATGACCTGAGAATACAAGTTATTTTGAAAATGAGTATCAGCATAAAGTTGGTGAGTTCATAAGTATTTAGTGTCATTGCTTGTATAAAAGTGTTTTCAATCGTGTAATATGAAGGTCGTTATCAAGTTTGAAAATAGTGTGAATCTCTAGAAAATCCTATATTTTCCAGTAAAAGTAGTCTTCTGCCAAGACTTGGTTGCTTATAGGTTTGATCCTTTGAGTGTGTAAAAGTTTTCCCAATTATACTCTCAATTATATAGAAATCTAGTTTTGGACTTCATTCGTGCAGAGTAAATGGGAAGATAATGTTTTATTCCAGCAGTGTTGATGTCGGCTGGATGGAAAAATAAACTGCAGACTCTAAGTAGTGATAAGAATATATTACACCTCGGGGAGTCTGTTTTACCTTTATTTCTTAATTTGTTAACTTAGGGATCCGAATGTGAATTCATATGTAACCATGTGGATATGCGATCGAATGTCTAATGACCCTCCAGGTCACACGTAGTGTGGTAACATTTTGTCATCCCTGGGCCTAGTCGGCTCGGACTGTAGCTAGCAGTCGGGATGTGGGAGTGTTTGTCCTGTGTAGATCTATAAACATAGTGCCCGCTCTCCTTCCAGGAGACTAAGGTTACACGGCGAAGGCGCATTGAGGTGTCGTATAGAGGAATAGTGTGTCACATTCTGTTTTAGTATATTCTCTTGTATTAGTGTATAGTGTACTTCTCGGTAGCATGTATTTAGTGTTCTCTTGTATAGTATATAGTATTATTCTTATATAGTACTTAACATGTAGAGACTCATAATAGTACTAACTATGGTAAGTATCATAGTAATGGTAGTAAGGAGCGATAAACCTTAACTATACCTATTATAGTTAAATAGCATGTTGTAGTCTATCTTTGGTACACAAAGGTATTGAACTGAGTGAAGACATTCATCTCCAACACAAATATATAAAATATATAACTAAGAATTCAACGACAGTCGGACATATAACAATATACCCTATGACCACAATCAAACATGAGTAGGAAATAAGGCGAGCTATCAGTCCTAAGTCCTTCAAGTCTTACTTATATAAATATATTGGTGTAGATATAGTTTGGGTACATCAGAAGTTTAAAAAGAGTTTATAAATAGTTTTTATAACCATTTAAAACGAAAAATGAGTTTGATAAACATTTAATGCAGTTTTGATGACAAAGCAGTTAAAAGTATAGAAATCCTTTTTGATTGCAAGTTACAAATCACATGTGATTGATACCATAATTTGTTGGATCCAACTTGTATCCCCCCCCCCCCCATAAAAGCATTTAAAAACATTTGAAAGGTTAATTAAGGGGTATGAACTCACCTGCAGTGAGTGTAGTGGATGGAATGTCGGGTAGGACGCTAGGTGTCAAGTGAGGACTTGAACACACCCACGGATCCTATGTAACATGTAGTGGCACATAATGATATCTAATTAGTCATTTAATCACCAATTAAGTAAGTAAAGACCCTATAATTCATGAAAACACCTTGTTTCAAGTGTTAGGAGTGCTAAGGGTTGCATCTAAGGAGTGTATGACCTCACTATGGAGTTTACTCCTCAATTACCCACCCTATGTGAGTTTACGGTTGAGGGGCCTTTTCCCCCATGAGTTTACGGCCATAAACTGATATGGATGGTGTGTTTGTGTGCTTTAAGTCTTCATGCTTCACAAAGAAAGGTTCTAAGGTTGATTCACGGGCTTAGGAAGTGGTTAGGGCATGAATTGCCCACTTATTGGAGTTTCCGGTCCTTGGACCATTTTTGGGGAGTTTACTACCATAAACCCATGAGTTTACGGTAATAAACCCATGGTTACTCCATCCATTCGTGTTTTAGGGCCCTTAGATCATTCATCTAATTCCCTAGTTCATTTGGCAAGCCTTGGAAGGAGTTATGGGCATCAAAACCCCTCTTTGGGGTGTTTACGGTTTTGGGAGATCCCCAAACCGTAAATTCATGTTCTTGGGGGGTTTTTGGGTGTTTAATCCATGGATATTAAGCCAATAACTAGTTAGGAGAAACTTACTTATCGGAAGCTTGTAAGAGTGTTTTAGGACCCAAAAACACTATTGTGTTCTTGGTGATTTGAATATGCTTGAAGATCTAAGTAAAAATCAAAATCCAAGGATGAAAATGGTGTAGAAACACTAGATTTAGTGTTGTATGAACGAATTTAGGGAAGGAAACTTACATTTTGGCGGATTTGGAAGGATAAATTTATGATAATTGAGAGAAAAACCTCGTGTTCTTGAGTGGGGAGTGTAAGAATGAGGTCCAAAGGAGTAAACTCATGTTATATGCATGAGTCTTGAGGGAAGAGGGTGTTTACGGCCCAAACACCCCTTGTTTGGCCGTAAACACCTAGCTAAGGTGTTGGGTTGTTTTGGCCGGGTACACTTTACTAACGACGACACTTATTTTATTTAATCGTTTTACGTAATTAATAATAAAACACCAAATTGACTTAAATCTGGCCAAAAATGTATTAAAATATTTTTGACTAATATTTGGAGTGTTTGGATGTGGAAATTATACAACGAAAGTTTTGGGTTGTCACATCAACCCCCCGTTAGAGGGAATTTCATCCCGAAATTAGAGTTTAACAGCTATGTTTTTACACAAAACTAAGCAAAGAGATGGGGATATTTAAGTTTAATTTGATCCTCGCATTCCCAAGTGTACTCCGGTCCTCGCTTGGCGTTCCAATGAACCTTCACAATTGAGATGTGGCTTAGTTTCGTTCGTTTGACCTCTCGGTCCATAATCTCCACAGGTTCTTCCACAAAGTTGAGGCTCTCGTTGATATCGGTCTCGTCGAGTGGAATTACGGGAGTCTCGTCGGATATGCACTTTTTCAGGTTCGAGACGTGGAAGGTAGGGTGTATTTTACTGAGCTCGCAGGGTAGATTCGGTTTGCAAGCTACGGGGCCAATTCTAGCGAGAATCTCGAAAGGCCCTATGTATCTTGGATTCAGCTTTCCACGCTTTCCAAAGCGTATCGTGCCCTTTCAATGTGAGACTTTCAAAAGGAATCGGTCTCCTACCTGGAACTCCAAGGGTTTTCTTCGTTTGTCTGTGTAGCTTTTCTGTCAATCTCTAGCGGCTTTTAATCGTTCACGAATCTGTATGATCTTCTCGGTCGTTTCTTGAATGATCTCCGGACCCATGAGAGCGCTGTCAGGAACGCTTCCTTTAGCTAACTGAGTGTCACCCACCTCAGCCCAGCATAGAGGGATCTACACTTTCGGCAGTAGAGGGCTTCGAATGGAGCTGCCTTGATGCTCGTGTGATAACTGTTGTTGTAGGAAAACTCGAAAAGGGGTATGTGGGTATCCCATGCCTTACCAAAGTCGATCACACAGGCTTGCAACATATCTTCCAGGGTTTGGATAGTCCTCTCACTTTGTCCGTCGGTCTGTGGATGGTAGGCTATACTCATGTCCAGCCTCATCCCTAAGGTGTTTTGCAGTGATTGCCAAAATCTTGAAGTAAACCTACTATCTCTATCGGAGATAATAGATATAGGGACACCATGCAGTCGTACGATCTCCCTAATGTATGTTCTTGTGAGTTTTTCCATCTTGTATGTTTCCTTGATGGGCAGGAAGTGTGCGGACTTGGTCAATCTGTCAACGATGACCCATATGGTATCAAGCCCACCTGTTGTCTTGGGTAGCTTGGTTATGAAATCCATAGTGATCCGCTCCCACTTCCATTCAGGTATCTCCGGTTTCTGTAGTAGACCTGATGGATTCTGGTATTCGACCTTGACCTTGGCGCAAGTAAGGCATTTACCCATGAAGGTAGCAATCTCTGCTTTCATGTTAGGTCACCAGTATGATTTCTTGAGATCCATATACATCTTATCTGAACCTGGATGGACGGAATATCAAGTGTTGAGTACTTCCTTCATGACCAAGTCTCTGAAGCCACCGTGTCGTGGTGTCCAGATTTGGTGCATGAGGTATAAGGCTTCGTCACCCTTGACTTCCAAATTTTTATCCATTCCTCGCAGGGATTCTCCCGCCACATTTTCAGGTTTCAAGGCTTCAAGTTGAGCCTCCTTAATCTGTGCGGACAGATGCGAATGGATAGTCATTGTTAAGGACTTAACCGTTCAACCAGAATATTCTTTCCGACTTAAGGCGTCTGCTACTACATTGGCTTTTCCCGGGTGATAACGAATCTCGCAATCGTAATCATTGAGTAGCTCGACCCACCGTGGTTCTCTCATATTGAGCTCCTTCTAGTTGAGTATGTGTTGGAGGCTTTTGTGGTCAGTGTATATCGTGCTCTTCGTACCATATAGGTAGTGTCTCCAGATCTTTAGAGCGAACACAACCGCTCCTAATTTGAGGTCGTGTGTTGTGTAGTTAACTTCGTGTGTCTTCAGCTATCTCGAGGCATAGGCGATGACCTTACCTCATTGCATCAGGACACAATCAAGCCCTTGATTGGACGCATCGCAGTATACCACAAAGTCTTATGTCCCTTCGGGGAGGGATAGTATCGGTGCGGTGCATAAGGCTCGTTTCAGGGTTTGAAATGCCTTCTCTTGTTTCTCTCCCCAGTCAAAGGCCACGCCCTTCTGGGTCAATGCTGTAAGGGGTTTCGCGATTCAAGAGAAGTTCTGTATGAACCTGCGGTAATAGCCAGTGAGGCCTAGAAATTTACAAATTTATGTAGGCGTCTTCGGTGTTGACTAGTTCTCAATAGCTTTAATCTTGGATGGGTCCACGTGGATCCCTTCTTCGCTAACCACGTGCCCTAAGAATTGGACTCTTCGGATCCAAAATTTGCACTTAGAGAACTTCGCGTATAGCCTCTCCGATTGTAGGGTTTCTAGGACTCGTCGTAGATGATCGCTATGCTCCTCCTTACTTTGAGAGTAGACAAGTATATCATCAATGAAGACGATGAAGAACTGATCAAGGTAAGGACGGCACACCCTATTCATTAAGTCCATGAATACCGCAGGCACGTTGGTTAGTCCAAACGGCATCACTATGAACTCGTAATGTCCATAACGAGTTCGGAAGGCTGTTTTCGGGACATCCTCCTCAAGCACTCGTAACTGGTGATACCCGAACCTAAGATCAATCTTGGAAAAGTAACTCGCCCCTTGCAGTTGGTCGAATAAGTCGTCTATACGAGGAAGAGGGTAGCGATTTTTCACCGTCAGCTTGTTGAGTTCGATGTAATCGATGCATATACGGAACGATCCATTCTTCTTCTTTACGAACAAGACCGATGCTCCCTAGGGTGAGAAAATTGGTCTTATGAAGCCCTTGCTGAGCAACTCGTTAAGTTGACCGGACAGTTCTTGCATCTCAGCAGGTGCTAGACGATAGGGCGATTTGGCTACGGGGGTAGCTCTTGGAATTAAGTCGATCCTAAACTCGACCTGACGTTGGGGAGGTAAACCTGGTAGCTCTTCTGGAAAGACGTTGGGGAAGTCGCATACTACGAGGAAGTCTTTTAGGTCTTTTGTTTTCTGGCTTGTATCGACGACGTGTGCAAGGAATGCATAATATTCCTTACGCAAGTACTTCTGGGCTTGCATACTCGAAATGATACGAAGACTCGTACTGGGTTTGTCTACGTAGATTAATAAGGTTTCGTTATTCAGTAGATTTAGATGGATTGCTTTGTCGAAACACCGGATGTCGGCATCATGGAGACTCAACCAGTCCATGCCTACGATGACATCTAAACTCTTGATCGATACTGGTATAAGGTCGATTGGGAACGAATGATTATCTAGCGTGAGGGTACAACCTATGTAAATTTTGTTAGAATTCTCTGTCTTTCCGTTAGCCATTTCTACGACGAAGGTTTCTTCTAATGGTTGCGGGGATTGTTTAAGTAAGTGTTTAAAGTTTTGGTTTACGAAGCTTCTTTCTGCTCCACTATCGAATATGATACAAGCATAAAAGTTATCGAGAAGGAACGTACCCGTGACTACTGTGGGGTCTGCTACTGCTTCATTGTGGCCAATGGCAAGTAGTCTCGCTGTTCCTCCCGCATTCCCAGCTTTCGGGCAGTTTTTCTTGAAATGCCCTACCTCGCCACAGCCATAACAGGCCTGGCTTACTCCCGACCCAGGGACCTGAGAAATGGGTTTGGGTTGATATCTGCAAAACCGGGCGGTGTGGCCCTTTCGGTCGCAGTTAGTGCGGTGTAATTCACGGTAGGGGCCGTTATGATGGAAGGGGCACTTTGGGCACTTGGGCAGGTTTCCAGCATAGGATTTTGCTGGTACATGGGTAGCAGGAGTACTGGCAGAATGGACAGCCACAGTTTGTTGGTTTTTGGAAGAGGATTGAGTTGACTTGCCCTTCTTTCAGTCCCACCGTTTCCTCTTGTTAACGGATGTCTTGGTCGGTGCAATGGTAGTTGCTGTTGTTGTTGATGGGGTGGAAGGAACTTCATGATCAATAAACTTGTGGACCAATTCCTTGGCGCTGTCAAAGGTCGTAGGGTGTGATGCTAGAACGTTCCCTCAATACGGGGGCACTAAACCCCAGATGTATCGTTCAATTTTCTTGCTTCCAGAAGGGACCATGTTAAGACATAGGGTTACCAGGTCGTAGAACCTGGCTGTATAAGCCACTATGTCTGTCCCCTTCATCTTGAGGTTCCAGAGTTCCTCCTCGAGTTTTTGAACTTCACCCCTAGGACAATACTCCCTTCTCAGAAGGTCCTTCAGTGTGTCCCAACCCATGGCGTTGGCTGTTACCAAAGAGAGTGAATTGACATGGCCATTCCACCATGTCAGGGCCCTTTCAGTGAAGGTGGCTGTAGCGAACTTAATCTTGCTTTCCTCAGGGCACGAGCACATCTCGAAGATAGCGTCGTTTCTTTCGATCCATTAGGACAGTGCAATGATCCCTCCGGTTCCATTGAAGAATGTTGGTTTGTAGCTCATGAAATCCTTATAGGTGCACCCCTGCGTACGGGCGTGGATTTCACCATGCCTAGAGTTGGTGCCCATTCCGGATCCACTCGCATCGCCATAATTAATTTGGGCCATAGCTGCAGTCACAGTGGCAATTACAACTGTCTGAAACATCACCGGATCAAACTGCAGAGGAGGAGGTGGTGGAGGTGGAGTTTGAGTCGCAGGTCTGCCTCTGTTCGGGCGCTTGCGGGGAGGCATCTTTTACTGAAAGTTTATGGAGGTGATGACAGTAGTAAGAATCAATTACAAACATGATGAGAGTGTTTCATGGACTAAATCGACATAGCCCAACCATCAGATAGAGTCATAGCAACAGAGTAAGGAAAACACAAGAGTATAAACTTTCCCTATGGAGCAGGTAACTGCCAATATTACCGGTATTAATGATGTAATACGAGTTCGGGAAAAGTGACCTAACAGTAGGTCTTACATCAAACCATAAGGGAAGACGTTGGCAGCCTAGGAGCCTAGATAAGGTACTTTCAGAGTTAGAAATGTTTACAGACCAATGCCCTACCGAGCATAGAAAAGAAAAGGCTATTCCTTAAACAAAAGGGGAAGATAAGTTGACATCTTCTACTGGTGACGGGTATCCCTTGGGTGAATCCTAAGATCAGCCAGTTGACGTACAACTTCTTGAAGATGTCATTCCTGTGCTCTCTGATGCGCTCGGAGTTCCTTGACTTCAGCTCGGGATGCAGCTAGCTGTTGCTGCAGAGCCTCATTGGTCCTGTTAGTCCTATCCATGGCTTCTTCCAGCTGGCGGATACGGACATTGTTAAGGTTAGAGTTGGCATCAATTTCCACAACTTTGCCGATAGCTGCATCACCTTGCTCGACGTTCCTAGCAATCCTCCGGACCATGACGGGTAGGGCTCGATCAGCTGAGCCACCCTCGCTTATGTTGTAAAATCTTAGGTCTCCGTTGAAAGGTAAGTGTTGACCCTGTTCATTGCTCCATCGATCCAAGGTTGATGCCCACATGGGAGTGGGACCTTGGAATGCTATACGGGGGTTGGGGTTTGGAGCTATAAGGGGTAGGTTGTTGACTTTGGGTTCGGAGTCAGAGCTATCCGAAAAGCCTTCTGCACGGTGATCGTCCAAAGGGATCGGGTGATCATCTTCTGACTCTTCCTCGAGCCATCCTCTAATTCCTTGGTTTGGATAGTATGGATCGCCGAGATGGTGGAAACCAGCCATGCTATCTACGCGAGAATGAGGGAAAGAAGAGTTAATAGACATACTAATCTAGGATACTTATACGATGATCGTTGTTAGTCGACCCAATACCTGCATAATGCATACCAATTACATGTAATCGAGACAGGATAGACCTTCGAATAAGGGATCCTAACTCTAGATCCACAACCAAACAAGGAACATGAAATAAAGCAAAGATCATAGATTCTAAGTCTATAACTTCTTAATCACATGCAACCGTAGGGTATCCACTTAGCAACTATTGTCCTACACGCAACGACCCTTTTAGTTCTCACATATGTAAATCACAGAATTGCAGAATACTCCTATAGTATTCTCGTTCTCATGTTCTTGTGGTAGTGTTGGTAAGTTTTTAGACTTGTTGCAACATCACAATCACTCTTAGGAACATGCTAGTCACTCCTACGAAAATGTAGTTGATCAGGCTACATTCACCCAGATTTGACTATATGTCTCTAAGCCTAATTGTGCTGTTCAACAATCTTAATACTTTTGTTCTGTTCTAGTATGATACTGATCCTTTGTATTAATGGATGTGTATATATATATATATATACTTAGTTAAATATTTTAGTATTTAAAAGTATATATTCTTGGTCAGAGTGTTTTAATCCCGATGTGTTTATAGTTCGTATATCTTTTATGGGTTCATATACTTGATTCACTATAAAGAATGCTCTGATACCAATCTGTCACACCCCAAAACCGAGAACGGCGGAATACGTTTGTTAGACACCAAAAAGTATAATCAAAATAAAAAGGAGTCGTGTATGTGCTCCGTCTTCTCAAAAGCTGCATCTGAACCTATCTACTAACGACCCGAGAATACAAGTTATTTTGAAAACGAGTATCAGCATAAAGCTGGTGAGTTCATAAGTATTTAGTGTCATTGCATGTATAAAAGTGTTTTCAATCGTGTAATATAAAGGTTGTTATCAAGTTTGAAAATAGTGTGAATCTCTAGAAAATCCTATATTTTCCAGTAAAAGTAGTCTTCTGACAAGACATGGTTGCTTGTAGGTTTAATCCTTTGAGTGTGTAAATTTTTTCCCAATTAGACTCTCAATTATATAAAAATATAGTTTTGGACTTCATTCGTGCAAAGTAAATGGGAAGATAATGTTTTATTCCAGCAGTGTTGATGCTGGCTGGATGGAAAAATAAACTGCAGACTCTAAGTAGTGATAAGAATATAATACACCTCGGGGAGTCTATTTTACCTTTATTTCTTAATTTGTTAACTTAGGGATCCGAATGTGAATTCATATGTAACCATGCAGATATGCGATCGAATGTCTAATGACCCTCCAGGTCACACGTAGTCTGGTAACATTTTGTCATCCCTGGGACTAGTCGGCTCGGACTGTAGCTAGCAGTCGGGATGTGGGAGTGTTTGTCATGTATAGATCTATACACATAGTGCCCGCTCTCCTTCCAGGAGACTAAGGTTACACGGCGAAGGCGCATTGATGTGTCGTATAGAGGAATAGTGTGTCACATTCTGTTTTAGTATATTCTCTTGTATTAGTGTATAGTGTACTTCTCGGTAGCATGTATTTAGTGTTCTCTTGTATAGTATATAGTATTCTTCTTATATAGTACTTAACATGTAGAGACTCATAATAGTACTAACTATGGTAAGTATCATAGTAATGGTAGTAAGGAGTGATAAACCTTAACTATACCTATTATAGTTAAATAGCATGTTGTAGTCTATCTTTGGTACACAAAGGTATTGAACTGAGTGAATACATTCATGTCCAACACAAATATATAAAATATATAACTAAGAATTGAACGGAAGTCGGACAGATAACAATATACCCTAAGACCACAATCAAACAAGAACAGAAAATAAGGCGAGCTATCAGTCCTAAGTCCTTCAAGTCTTACTTATATAAATATATTGGTGTAGATATAGTTTGGGTACATCAGAAGTTTAAAAAGAGTTTAGAAATAGTTTTTATAACCATTTAAAACGAAAAATGAGTTTGATAAACATTTAACGCAGTTTTGATGACAAAGCAGTTAAAAGTATAGAAATCCTTTTTGATTGCAAGTTACAAATCACATGTGATTGATACCATAATTTGTTGGATCCAACTTGTATCCCCCCCCCCCCCATAAAAGCATTTAAAAACATTTGAAAGGTTAATTAAGGGGTATGAACTCACCTGCAGTGAGTGGAGTGGATGGAATGTCGGGTAGGACGCTAGGTGTCAAGTGAGGACTTGAACACACCCACAGATCCTATGTAACATGTAGTGGCACATAATGATATCTAATTAGTCATTTAATCACCAATTAAGTAAGTAAAGACCCTCTAATGAATGAAAACACTTTTGTTTCAAGTGTTAGGAGTGCTAAGGGTTGCATCTAAGGAGTGCATGACCTCACTATGGAGTTTACTCCTCAATTACCCACCCTATGTGAGTTTACGGTTGAGGGACCTTTTCCCCCATGAGTTTACGGCTGCAAACTCATGGGGATGGTGTGTTTGTGTTCTTTAAGGCTTCATGCTTCACAAAGAAAGGTTCTAAGGTTGATTCAACGGCTTAGGAAGTGGTTAGGGCATGAATTGCCCACTTATTGGAGTTTACGGTCCTTGGACCATTTTTTGGGAGTTTACTACCGTAAACCCATGAGTTTACGGCAGTAAACTCATGGTTACTTCATCCATTTCGTGTTTTAGGGCCCTTAGGTCTTTCATGTAAGTCCCTAGTTCATTTGGCAAGCCTTGAAGGAGTTTGGGGCATCAAAACCCCTCTTTGGGGTGTTTACGGTTCTGGGAGATCCCCAAACCGTCAACACATGGTCTTGGGGTTTTTGGGTGTTTAATCCATGGATACTAAGCCAATAACTAGTTAGGTGAAGTGTACTTACTTATAGGAAGCTTGTAAGGGTGTTTTAGGACCCAAAAACACTAGTGTGTTCTTGGTGATTTGAAGATGCTTGAAGATCTAAGTAAAAATCAAAATCCATGGATGAAAATGATGTAGAAACACTAGATTTAGTGTTGCATGAACGAATTTAGGGAAGGAAACTTACATTTTGGCGGATTTGGAAGGATGAATTTATGATAGTTGAGAGAAAAACCTTGTGTTCTTGAGTGGGGAGTGTAAGAATGAGGGCCAAAGGAGTAAACTCATGCTATATGCATGAGTCTTGAGGGAAGAGGGTGTTTACGGCCCAAACACCCCTTGTTTGGCCGTAAACACCTAGCTAAGGTGTTGGGTTGTTTTGCCCGGGTACACTTTACTAACGACGACACTTATTTTATTTAATCGTTTTATGTAATTAAAAATAAAACACCAAATTGACTTAAATCCGGACAAAAATGTATTAAAATATTTGTGACTAATATTTGGAGTGTTTGGATGTGGAAATTATACAACGAAAGTTTCAGGTTGTCACAGATAGCCCAGCAGACCCCCTAACGAGGCGACTGAGTAGGGTTAAGCACTTGCAGCATGCTAGGAGCGTTGGACTGAAGGACAATATTATTTTATATTAGATTATTCGAATAGTCCACTGTCGCTTATACTTTGGAAGTAGGTATAAATGAAGGCGGTCATGAATTGGTTTTGTAGAATGTCTAAAGTGTATTAGACATAGCAAAAGTATGCTGCAACGTTCATGAGTGCTTACGAATAAGATTTGAGCATTGGATTAGACCCACACTTGCTGGTATCACTTCCTGGAATTTATCAAGATTGATCGAAAAACGATAATATCATATGGTCTTGAAACCTAGATATATGGTTTATTGTTTGCAAGTTGGTTGTGCATTGATAAAGCGTAAACGCATCAATAACTTGATGTTATAAAACGCACTGTTGTGCATGATTTGATAAGTGAATGGTAAATGCATATAAGTCGAAGTTTATCTGTTCCTTTTATCCTAAGAGGGTAAAAGCGATATTTGGGCCCCACCATGATTTGGTTTGACTTATGTGTCGGTCCCGGTTAGGACTGAATTGATGTGTTCGATTAAGTTCTATGTCAGACAAATTTGAGATCGAGAAACAAACTGTTGGACAATAAGTATGACTATTTTCCATGTAGTTGACCGCACAATATTTAGATCGGAGGACTATACGATACCTTATCTAAAGGACAAGTTACTGATAAGATCAAAGTTCGACAGCGGCTTATGAAACCTATGATTGCTAATCAGATCCTAAAGTCGTTCTTGCATTTGTAGTTATTAGACTTTTCCAAGTGGGAGACTATTGAATTAGTGTCTAAGTTTATAACTACTTTTGGTATGTACTTGACCCGGTTATAGCATGGTCCTTTTGGGTTGCCTTCACACTAGTGACTAGACAGGATGATTGTTAAGGAGAGAGGATGATTTATTGATATTAATAATAAATTGGGGTATAAATATGATTTGTTAATATATTATATGAATAATATATTAATTTAGAATCATATTATTAATTAGTATTTAATGAGAAATTAATTAGGAATTAATTCTAGGATTAAAAGAATTAATTAAAAGTGCAGGGGCTGTTTTGTAATTATTTGACAGTTGAGACTTTGGGCCATTGGATCACCTTTATTAAGGATTGGCCGAAAATCCTAGAAGGATCTAGGATTTTTCATCCAAGGGCTTAAGGAAAGGAGTCCATGGGTTTGCTTAGGCCCTAAGCTAAAGGATTAAGGTTTCCCCCTTGAAACCCTAATTGACTTCAACTATAAATAGCACCCAAAGGCACTCAAAATTGGTACCCCTTGGAGAAACCCTTGTAGATCCTATTTTGTGAGCTTGTTACCCTCTATCCTCTCTCTCATATTCATCCTCTCACTCAAGTGTGTTTGTGAGCCATTAGAGGTACTACACTTGTGGTACTTGCTTTCAAAAGCTAAGGAGATTCAAGAAACAAATTGTTATTACTACATAACAACAAAAGGTATGTATTCTATTATTTTATGTGAATTTCGAAAATTATAGAAGCATGGTAGGTTTCTTTTTATGTTCATAAAGTTGTATATCTAATAGTGAAAACATAGATCCAATTAGGGTTGCATGCACATAGAGGATTGTTTATATAAAACCCATCACCAGTAACTTGGTGTTATAAAACATATTGCTATGTAATTTGATGAGTAGGTACAAGCAAGCATTTGGGTCGAAGTGTAACCGTTCCTTTTACCCCATGTGGATAAAATTGATATCTGTAGGCCCCTCGATGATTTAGTGATGAAACCCCTAAGTGCTCGGCCAAGCGTGGCCTGATTTGATTTGTTCAATTAGTTGGTCGTCATAAATCGGAAATCGGGAAACAACAGATGGATAGAGAGAATTATTATAATCCATGTCTTAGTCCATATGATATCTAGAATGGAGGAATATATGATCTCTTATATAATGGGCGCTTCATAGACTAGGTCAGAGTTCGACATCGCCTTTTAAGAGCGACGATTGTGGAGTCGTACTTGCAATAATAGTTATTAGACTTATCGAAGTGTGAGACTGTTGGATTAGGTGTCTAAGCCCATAACTATAATTGGTATGTACTTGACCCGAGAGTAGCATGGTCCATTTAGGTTGCATATCACCAGGACAATTTGATAGAATGGAATTTTGAGAAGAGTATATTTATGATTTGTTAATATATTATAATTTCTAATATATTAACATGAAATCATATTATTTAATTAGTATTGATCAAGAATTAGTTTGTAATTAATTTTGTGATCAAAAGAGACTAATTAAATGTAAGGGGATTGATTTGGTAAATCATTCATTCTTATGGTGTGGGCCAATGATCCATGATTCTCTAGGTTGGGCTAAACCAATGTTATAACCCATGGATGATCCATGGGGGTTTAAACCCATGGAGCCTAAGTAATATAGAAGGTCATACACACTAGGGTTTACATGGTGTAACCCTAATCTTGCCACACTATATAAGAAGCCCCTTAGCATACAAAATGGCACACTAGTGATCCTTGGAGTTCCATGAGCCGATTTTGGTGCAAGAAATACTCTCTCAAAAGTCTCCTTTGTTCTAGGTGTGTTGTGATTCCATTTGAGGTGCAAAACTTGGGGCACTAAGTTCTTAAAGGCCAAATTTAAAAGGTTCTACAAGATAAAACTAAGAGGTAATTCTATAACTCTCTTTTATGTTGATTATGTCATTTCCATGCTAGTTGTAGGCTTAATACTTTAGAAACAATATTGCATGTATAATTAGAGAAAAAATAGATCCAAATCATTTAGCGTTGTATGTACACCTTATGATGTTGTAGTTTACTAAAACCCATCACATACGTCCCGATCTTGGTAATAGGAGAAGTTTGCCTATTGCCCATGATCTAGTTCAAGCTTCCATGCTCCACTTCCTCACTTTCTCTTATCCCCTGCAAATCAAGACAAATATGGAAACAACATCTTGTTTCAAGGGCCCAATAATGAGAAAGTTGTGTGTTATTGACTTGAATAGTGTAAATATATGAACTGGACGCCTTGATCTTTCCATCTTTCAAGTCCCGCAAGTATTTGGGGAAGCTTATTCTCCAATGACCCTTTATGCCACAATAAAAGCAAGTGGCTTCCTTTGGGTTACTAACAACAGTAACATCAAAGTTGGGTTTCGAATTGGACCCACTACCAGACTGTCCAACATTGTCATTCCCTAGGCAGTTGGATTGGGAAGGAGCCTTTCTCTATTTCCCTTTGCCAGATCCAATGGCCAGGATAGGAGCACTTGTAGCAAAAGGGACATGATTCTTTTTCATCACTAATTCAGTAGTCTACAACAAGTTGTGGAGTTCGGTCAATGTCTTCTCCGTATTGTTTAGATGATAAATCAGTATGAACTGATTGTAACTAGGAGTCAAAGAGTTAAGGCCCATATCAATGGCTCACTCTTGGTCAAACGACACATTGATTTTTTTTCCCAAACTTTCCATGTATCTCTACATTCTTTGAACATGAGCGCAAACATATTCTCCTTCATTCAACTTGCATGCCATGAGAGACTTGACCACTTCATAGCGTTCTTGCCTATCCTTCTTGTGGAACTTTCCATTAAGGTCGAGGCACAACTCATATGGCCAGTAATCCTCATAAAAATTTTAGAGTTCTGGCATCATGGTAGCAACCATGATGCAAGCAACTTTTGTGGCATCATCAGAATGCTTGCTGAAAGCAACTATTTCTTCAGGAGTAGCCATGGATTCATCGATTTCAACAAGAGACTTTTTGAGAACGTATTCCTTTTTCTCATAGTGAAGCATCATCTTTAGATTCCAATCCATATAGTTTGGACCAATTTGTTTCTCTATTGACAAAATCAAGAGAAGAGTTGTAACACCCGATTGCTGGTACGTATTTAAATTCAGGAAATGTTGCAATTTACTCTGGGACTCGGCGAGTTGGAGGCCCAAAACTTCGAGTAGACTCAACTTTTAATCGGGGGTTTAAGTGACCTACTCGACGAGTCGAAAGACCGACTCGACGAGTAGGACTGTCTAGATGAAACCCTAATATTTGGGTTTGCACCCTATTTAAACACCTTATAACACCCCAACCCAGCCCCTAACATCCCTCCCAACCCAGAGAAAACCCTAACTCGAAACCCTAGCCATTATTTAGTGTTCTTGAGCTTTGCGATGCCATTTTTGTGTGATTGAAGTTTGAGAAGGAGAAGGAAGCTTGTAAGATTAAGAGAAAGCAAGAAGATCCAGAGTTTTGGACACATTTCCAGCTTATTTGAGGTATAAAGCAGAAACCCTGGCTACTAATTGCTTAGATCTTGATTTGGGGATTTTTCTATATATATTTCTAAGTATTAGTGAAGTTATATTCGGGATTGGGTGTAGAAGTGGGTTTGTGCTTCAGATCTGGAACCATTGAGGGTTCCCATGGCATAAAGGTGCCAACTTTATGGCCATGGGAGACCCATGCATCTTGTAGACCTCCTTTTATGGCTTTTTGAGCCAAAGGACCCATGCATGTACATCAAGTTTGAAGCTTTACGTATAAAATGGACCCTAGGAGGCCAGATCTATGGTTTTGACGCGTTAAGACCCATTATAATCGACTGTATAGTTTTGGACATAGAGGGACTCGACGAGTTGTTCATGGGACTTGGCGAGTTAGGGTGTATTTTCCACCAAATCCTTTCTGTTTATGGACTAGTTGTTAAGATCGAAGGTTCCCCAGTTGTTTAGGTTCACTAGGGACCTAGAAATCATAGGACTTCGCGAGTGGATGAACAGACTCGACAAATTCAAGGCAACGTCCCAGCCACAAGAAGACGGACTCGACGAGTTCAAAGGGAACTCGGCGAGTCATAGACTGAACATATTCTTATGGATGAAGATGAACTCGGCGAGTTCAAGGACGAACTCGACGAGTCGGTTGAAGATTCTCCGATGTGTTGTTGAAGGCGAACTCGTCGAGCTCTTGCTAGACTCGACAAGTGGGGACGAGATTACGGCATTTTGTGGATATGGAGACTTGACGAGTTGACGGGCCAACTCGGCGAGTCGAGTCAGCCAGATGTTGACTTTGAAAAAAAGTTGACTTTGACCACGGATTTGACTTTAACTTTGACTTGGATTGAGTGACCATTGTAAGGGTTTCGAGTATGAGTTGATAACTTAGAAGAGATGTCGTGTAGGGATTGAGGAGTCGGGGAGAGTCGATTTCCACACTGAGGGCATTGCAAACACTACACGACTTTGAGGTGAGTTTTCTCCTAGTAGGAATGGGTCTATGGCCACAATGTCGGCCCACAAGTAAGAGTGTTGGATAGATGATTGTCTTTATGATAAGTATCTAGGGATGATATGAGATATGTTTATTGTGCCTAATATGATTATTGTGCTTAATATATGTTAGCAGTAGTAGGGGTGAACTAGTCCCCGGTTACCGGTTGAAAGATACCGAAGGGGAGGGTAGCTCCCAGTTACCGGTTGAGAGATACCGAAGGGGAGGTTAGTTCCCGGTTATCAGTTGAAAGATATCGAGGAGGAGCCCAACTCCTGGCTATGCCTAATACTTACAGGTTGAAAGATATCGAAGATTATGCATTATATGGTATGCGTATGATGGGGGAACTCACTAAGCTTTGTGCTTACGGTTTTCAGTTTTGGTTTCACGTACCTCTTCATCTAAGGGGAATGAGCCGGCGGGTTAGCAGTGCAACACACATTCACACATGATATTCCGCATTTGAGAAACCTGGGATTGTGCTCTGATATTACACTATTTGATCATAGGATCTCAAGACTTGTGATTTGTGACTTATGCTAAAATGATATCAATGTTGTTTTCAGTTAACTGTTTTTACAAGTAATATACTCTAAAAATATAAAAATTTGGGTCTCAATTTTGGGCTGTTACAAGTTGGTATCAGAGCCTTGGTTTGAGGGATTCGGGCACACCTCCGGGGGTGTCTGAACTCAAATCGAGGGCTTGAAGGATTTTTACAAGAAAAAAAAATAGTTTTCTAAAATTTATGATAAGGAGTTTTGAGAAAGAACATGGTGTGTAATGCGTGCGATCGGCCGAGCTCAAGTAAGTTTTCCCCAAGATACCCATACATGACATCTTATGTTATATGATATGATTATGAGTATTGCATGCTAGTTTAGGGATAAGGATCTAGGAATGATGCCTATATGCCTGTTGTATGAGTTTATTGAGCTATATGCTACGGCTGGTTAGTCAGCAGTATGGTAGCCTAATGAGGTTATGCTTGGTATTAGTTACTCAATGCAAAAATGTTGCTCGCTTTGTGTTAATAGGGGTTCCAGCTAGCTTTAACTAACCAGTGAGCGGATATGTAATAGTATCCGCAAGCTACTTAGGAAAAGATGGTAGGGACTCCTTGTGTAGCTGATGGCAGAGAGTAAGTCGGAGAGTGCCCTAGGACAAGCCTAGGATGAGATTAGTTGGAAAGTAAAAAGGGACTTGGTGAAGTCAAGACAATTCTTGAGGAAAGTACGGATAGATGTGGAAGGTAGTATGGGCCTGTACTACTGGAAGCAAAGGATTCGTACTCGAATCAAGGAGGGCTGAGATAGAGCCAGGAAACTTGGAGAGTGTGTGAGACCTCTCGAGAGTATGTATAACTCTGACATCATTGTTTTTATTTTCGGTATGGTGATTACACGACATGGAGTGGGATATGGGTCAAGATCAGGGTCAGGCTCGGGTGCGGGTTCTGAGCAGGTTGATGACAGACTACACGAGTTCATCGCATCTAAGATCACGAGAGGTGTCCTTTAGGCGACCCCGGTTATTTTCGGGTTGATCAAGGAGGATATTGTTGAGCTGATGGAGGACCGTCTCTGAACATTCAGGAGTGACTTGGCGTCTAACCAGTCGGGTACGCGCACACTGTCCTTCAAGGAATTTTGGGGGAGTGGTGTGCCAGACTTTCACGGGGTGAAGGACCCCATTGTGGCCAGGAGATGGATTACAGACATCGAGTCTGCACAGTTGACGAGCTTCTGCCCGGAGGGGTCAAAGGTCCGCTTTGCTGCGGGATGTTTGAGGGATCGAGCCAGAGATTGGTGGGAGTTAATGGGTGATTCACTGGGGGCCCCAACCATTGAGGCTATGACTTGGTCAGATTTTGTGACCAGGTTCAGGGTTGAGTTTGCGTCGGCTGTGGAGCTTCAGCAGCTGGCCAGAGAGTTTTTTGATATGAGGCAGACTACTAAGACTGTGGCGGAGATCACTGCCAAGTTCTGGGAGAGGGCATTGTTGGTACCTCAGTACACAGGGGGTGAGGAGATGCGGAAGACCCACTATCATGATATGTTGAGGGCTGACATTTTGGAGCATGTCAGCTATTCTGCTTGCCGGACTCTGGATTCCAAGATTACCAGTGCGAGGGAGAGGGAGATTGATTTAGAGAACCTTAGGAAGAGGAAAGCGGAGACAAGACAAGCTGCTAGGGTTTCAGGGAAGAAACCCAAAGGATTCGACACAAGGTCGAAGGGCCAGCAGGGCCGGGACCGCTGTGGGAAATGCGGTAAGTCACACGAGGTAGTTTGCCGCACTGGGCGGGATCGGGCTGCTATAAGTGCGGAAAGACCGGACATTTTGGCAGGGAATGTACAGCTCCTACCCGCATTGTTCAGATGTCAGGCCTAATTTGCTTCCATTGCAATCAGAGGGGCCATAAAAAGGCTAACTGCCCCAGGTTGACAACAGCAGCAGTAGCAGTGCCAGTGGTGGCGCCAACTCTAGCGACTACACGGGTTACGGATGGCCGGAGGTCAAGTCAGAGGATCCAGTGGTGACGAGCTGATCTTTCTAGTTGACAGCCGAGGAGGCACGCGCCGCACCCGATCATTTGTCTCTCTTGCACTTAGCAAGAGGTTTCCTGAGTCTTCAGGAATGTTAGATTGCCCTCTAGAGGCCGAGATTGCGGACGACCGGTAAGTGCGAGTGTCAGAGGTTTTCAGAGATTGCGTTCTGAAGTTGTATGAGGAGCGCTACTTGGTAGATTTCGTTCCCAAACCATTGCAAGGGAACAAGTTCATCATAGGGATGGATTAGTTGAGCCCCAATGGGGTAGTGATCGACTGTGCACAACAGTTAGTTCGGATTAGGACCCCAGGTAGGGGTGAGCTGGTGATTCAGGGCGAGAGGCCACAACATGAGCCAAATTTATGTTCAGCAGCGAGGGCTAGGCGCTACCTCCAGCAGGGTTGTGCGGGATATGTCTGTTGAGCGTGTCAAACCCAACAAATAAAGGGTACAAATGACTCCTTAAACACTACTACTATGCACTAATACTGTAGTACAAGGTAAGTAGGGTCGATCCACAGAGACACGGGACAAGTGTTTATACCTTTTTGCGTAAGGTACAAAAATGGTCATAGAATGGGGGGAACTTATAAGCAATGATTTAAACTATAGAATAAAGAAATAAGTAAATGCTTGATTTAATGAAGTAGATTCAAGATTTGTAAGGACTCCAGCTCCATCCAAGACAAATTAGCAATGTGATTCCAAGGATGAAATGATATTTGTTCAATTCTATCTAAATTGGTACATGGAAATGCTAACAAGCTCTAGCACCTCCCATTCACCACATTAACTAACCAAAATAAGCTCTTTGATTAATCCTAACCTTACCAATCTAATCTAAACAAGCTCTTAGAATTAGGTTGAAAGATTGCATTAAACTTTATGTGAATGTTCCCAACAACACTCAATACTCCTCATAAACCCGGGAGCATAAGAATGTGTGGATAAGATTTACATTAAATTCATTCAATATAAATCAGTTTAGTGCTTGTTACCTAGTCCAATTTACAAAACAATTACGGATTTTTCAATTAGATAACTTGAATGATCAATCCCTAATTCAAATGGCCAATAAGAATCACAATTAGAATCAAACATTCGATTGAAACAAAATCAAATTCACTAGATAGAAAATTGAAAGAAAACATCAAGTCATATGATTGAAATCACAACTAGAAGTCAAGACATAAAGTTGGAGAATCTAGGGTTCTAGCCACTCATGACTAGAACAAGATCACAAATCTAGAAAATGAAATTAAAGTTCTTACAAAATGAAATCAAATGTTCGCAAGTGTTAATCAACTTCAAAATCCTCAAGAAAATCGCCTTCTTTACTCCAAAAGTCGACCCTACAAAGTAAAAAGTCGGTTCCCCCCTTTAAGAAAGATGAAAAACGGCTTTAAAACCCACGTTTACGTTTACACGGTCCGTGTAAATTAACACTGTCATTTACACGACCCGCGTAAACGCAAAAATATACTGCGCAGAAATCTACGTTTACACGGGCCGTGTAAACGCAAGGCTTGCATTTACACGGCCATGTAAATCTATGCAAAGCCAAAATCTTCAATTCTTTGATATCTTGCTCCTTGGTGCTCCGCAAGTCCCAAAATTTTGTCCGCAACTCTTATTTACGTCCTCCAACAAGATCCTACCTCCAAAAGTCCCTAAAATATCACAAAAGTATGTGAATGAAGTTGCCTCATGAAAAATCCCGAAAAACATGCAAAATGCATGAGTTTAAGCCTATATGCAATGTACTTTTATGAAATAAAGCTACAAAATGGGTACATGAAATGCACCCAACAAATCTCCTCAAGCATAAACCTTTCTTGTCCTCAATAAAGAACAAGCAAATTTAAATCGGAGAAAATAAAATAAAAGAGAAGAAAAGAAAATCAAAGTTAAAACTTTTTTGAAACTTGATGCAAGAAATCAAAACAAACATGAAAAAATATATATCCAACCCAATTAACCCTGTTTTGTACCATAGTTGAGAATGTACCTATCGTGCCTTGAGTCAACTTGGATTTAGTCTCAAAATATTATATAACAATAGAAATACGACCTTAGCCACTCCCTAATACAACTCAACAGAATCAAAGATCACCACACTTGCTCCCTCTCAATAACAACAACTCAATTAATGGAACAAATTATGGTCTTACTCTCGTGAAATTGTATGTGACAAAACATGCTCAATCATCTCTGTTTCAAAAATTATAACAATGAACGACACCAGCTATTTGTTGATCAACAACAATCTTTTTCTGAAAAAAAAATCTTTTCTAAAAATTCCCTAATATTTACCCAAATTGGTTACAAGTTTCAACCCACTTACTCCAGTCAAAGTAATTAACATTCAATCCTAATGTCATAAGTTTAAATCCAAGTCCAAGGGAATCTTTTGGCAGCCAAATATTTTTCCTAAACATATTATACAATTAACTATAAACACAAATATGTACAAACTTCCTAATTACATTTTCCTACAAATAAAGCTAATGGCTTTCTTTGAAATCCGTGTAACGGGTTTTCAACCAACACATCCAAATCAAATGACCTTAGTGTGTTAGATTTAAAAAGACCCCTCGGGTTTACTTGCCCGAATCTCAAAGGCCACAAATTAGCTTTATTTGTTATTATTAAGTTCATGACTTTCTATGGAACCCGTGTAGCGAACTTTCAACCCAATCAGTCCCAAACAATTTAGCTTTAGGCGATTAGGTGTAGAACACCCCTCAGAGTTTACTTGTTCGAGTCCCAAAGGTCACAGATTAACTTAATAAATATAAATATTTGTTTTATTATTTTTTAATTTTTTATATTATTTATTTATTTATTTATTTATTTATATCTAACTAAGATAACACATCACACTCTTATTAATTTATTTATTTGGCTTATTTCTTTATATTTTTGTCCTTGACTTTTCTATTGTGGGACATCTCACGGTCTATTACCGTGAGAGATTTCTAGACATTTTTCGGGGGACTGAAGTCAACATGCAAAGACTCGTAGGTATAGTTGGAAACTATGTCCCTAAGCAGGGTATATAAAAGAGAATGAGTAGAAATGACTTTTTAAAGCGCTGGAAGGCTCGGGACACTGAAATTTTGTATCCTTTTTATGAATTTTTGAATTTGGCATTTTGAGTTCAATTGAGCATCTACTACTCATAAGACCAGTCATACGTCCCAAAGAATTGACTCATACTTGCCGTTATGCTCCAATGTTGACAATCTTCTCACTTTCTGTTTTGCACGAGTAGCTTCGGGAGGTGTGTTCGTGTGTGATTAACTTGCTTTTAGATTTTTCAATAAAAAAAGCAAGCCAATTTCAAGGCACATGACTCATTTACCAGCTCAACTGTTTTGAAAAGATTCGGTTGCTTGGGATTCGATCGTTTTTTTTATTATGCAATGAATGCAATGCAAAAAATTAGATGAAAACAATATGCAAAGAAAATAATAAAAATTAGAATAGAAAGAAAATCTTTTTGGTTTTTGAAAAATTTTCCATGCACAAAAAAAAATGAAAAAGAAAATGAAATGAAAATTAATGCAATATGTACAAAACTACATGCAACGGGATTTATGCATGGATGGATGCCCCTCCCCAAGCTTAAAATATAGCATCGTCGTCGATGCTTTGAGAGAGGCATAGTCGGCCTATTGAGAGTCGGATGGTGGAGGATGGTAGCTGGGTTGGGAATGGGTCTAAAACAGTCACAAATGCACACCAATTGAATTTTAAGTAAAATATGAACGATTAAAGATATGGAAAGAATTTACCGAATCGTTCTTGGAGCCTCGCAATTATGGTGTAAACCTCCTCTTCATCCTCCCCAAGCTATCCGTGAAGTATTTTTTGGAGCCGGAGATTCATTTTCTAGGCATAAAAAATAAGTTTAAACCATTTGGGACATAAAAAAATTGAAATTTACCAAAGACTAAATAGTTTTAAAAGAAAGGACAAAAATAACCCCGGGTTGCCTCCCGGTTAGCTGCCCTTGTTTTAAGTCGTTGGCTCGACTTGGCCCCTAAATGTGCTTTGTTCTAAGTAGGTGGGCCTTTACAACACATTAACCTTCTCGCCACTTCCTTCAATTGAAAACTTATCTTCTACCTAACTTTTTTTTTTTGTTTTGAAAGCACCTGCTCACAAAATGCTTGGCATAAACAATTAGTAACACCGTGTCCCCGGCAACGGCGCCAATTTGTTTGGTTGTCAAACCAACAAATAATGGGATAAAATAATATTAATAAAGCTCAAATCACTGCTATTTCTAATACTAAAGATAGTATAGAGTAAGCAGGGTTGGTCCACAGGAATACAGGACTTCTTATCTTGCCATATTTTCACACGTAATACAAATAATATTAAAATGGGGGATTGTGTTTGAACTTGAATTAAACTTCATAAATAAGAAAGTTTGATAACAAAACTCAGTAAAAGAAGTACATTTCCGATTCTGACTCTTATACATGTATTATGTTGAAAGATGTAATATGATTATAACTCATGTTCAATCTAGGTTGGTAAGTTAGATATTAATAAACTCTAATATCCAAATTTGCAAAAGTATTTTATTCAAAACAAGTTCTTCAAATAAAACTTCATTTAATTGATTCAATTCAAATAAGTTCTTGGATCAAATCATTAAATGACATTAAGTTCTTGCACTAATTACCAACAATGTTTAACATTCCTCTTAAGCTTGGGAATATAAACATTTAATCTTTGATTGCACTAATTTTGATCTAATTACAACCAAGTAAGTGTATCTTACTAACATCAAATCATGAAACATATACGAATTTCATAATTTGATTAACTAGATTCACTAGAACCCTAATTCATTGATCAAGTGAAAAAGAGAACCAACCAAACACATGATTAAGATCAAATCAAAGATTACTAGATGTTAAACACAAATCAAATTCAAGTTACAACCTAACAACACATACTTAAGAATTCAGATTCGGAAATGATAATGAAATCAACCACACATGTCTAGGTTGAAGTACAAATCAAACAAGTTTAAACTTAAAATTGACTTACAAAAAGGAAATTAAAGTGTTTCCAAGTGTTAATCAACTTCAAAATCCTCAAGAAAATCGCCTTCTCTACTCCAAAAGTCGACCCCCCAAAGTAAAAAGTCGGTTCCCCCCTTTAAGAAAGATGAAAAACTGCTTTAAAACCCACGTTTACGTTTACACGGTCCGCGTAAATTAACACTATCATTTACACGGCCCGCGTAAACGCAAAAATATACTGCGCAGAAATCTACGTTTACACGGCCCGTGTAAACGCAAGGCTTGCATTTACACGGCCGTGTAAATCTATGTAAAGCCAAAATCTTCATTTCTTTGATATCTTGCTCCTTGGTGCTCCGCAAGTCCCAAAATTTTGTCCGCAACTCTTATTTACCTCCTCCAACAAGATCCTACCTCCAAAAGTCCCTAAAATATCAGAAAAGTATGTGAATGAAGTTGCCTCATGAAAAATCCTGAAAAACATGCAAAATGCATGAGTTTAAGCCTATATGCAATGTACTTTTATGAAATAAAGCTACAAAATGGGTACATGAAATGCACCCAACAATGTCGCCTATGTTTTGGATACCCGAGAGGCGGTTCAGGCAACGGTGAGTGATGTGACATTGGTACGAGAGTACGCATATGTATTTCCAGAGGAGCTGCCTGGGATACTTCCGGAGAGGCAGGTGGCGTTCAAGATCGACCTGGTCCCTGGTGTGGCTCCGATAGACAAGGCACCATATCGGTTGGCTCCTCCTGAGATGCAGGAGTTTTCTACTCAGCTGCAAGAGCTATTAGACAAGGGATTCATCAGACCGAGCAATACGCCTTGGGGAGCCCCCGATACTATTCGTGAAAAAGAACGACGGGTCGCATCGGATGTGTATAGACTACCGACAGCTGAATAAGGTAACAATGAAGACCTGTTACCCACTCCCGAGGATTGACTACCTCTTTGACCAGCTTCAGGGAGCATCTTGGTTTTCCAAGATCGATCTTTGTTTGGGTTACCATCAGGTGAGGGTCCGAGAGGAGGATGTGCAGAAGACTGCGTTTCGGACGCGATATGGTTATTATGAGTTTGTGGTAATGCCTTTTGGGCTCACCAATTCTCCTGTCGCATTCATGGATCTCATGAACCGCATGTGTAGACTGATGTTGGATCGGTTTGTGATAGTTTTCATTGATGACATCTTGGTCTATTCCAAGACTCGGGAGCAATATGAGGAACACTTGCGAGAGGTATTGGATACTCTTAAGAGGGAGACCTTGTATACCAAGTTCTCGAAGTGTGAATTCTGGTTGCGCGAGGTGCAGTTTCTTGGGAACCTTGTCAATCAGGATGGGATTTTAGTCGATCCGGCCAAAGTGGAGGTTGTGATGAGGTGGGAGGTCCCAAAGTCTCCATACGAGATTCGGAGCTTCCTGGGATTGGCAAGTTATTATTCTCAATTCATTTAGGACTTCTCTAAGATAGTCGTTCCCTTGACCCGGTTGACAAGGAAAGTCGTGATCTTTCGCTGGGGGTCAGAGCAGCAGGCTGCATTCGAGACTCTGAGACAGAGATTGTGCAAGGCGCCAATCTTAGCCCTGCCAGAGGGCATAGATGGTTTTGTGGTATATTGTGATGCGTCCATCTCGGGTTTGGGAACGATATTGATGCAGATGGGGCATGTTATCGCCTACGCTTCGAGGCAACTGAAGCCTCATGAGGCGAACTATCCGACGCATGACTTGGAGTTAGGGGCAGTTGTTTTCGCCCTCAATATTTGGCATCATTACCTCTATGGATCCGTTGTACTATTTACACGGACCATAAGAGTTTGAGGTACCTTATAGATCAGCCAAATCTGAACATGAGGTAGTGTCGGTGGCTTGATGTGGTTAAGGATTACGATTGTGAGATCCTTTACCACCCGGGAAAGGCCAATGTCGTGGCCTATGCACTTAACCGCAAGGCAGCGCCGATCAGAGACATCTGCTTGAGCATGACCGTGGTTACTCTACTGTTGCAGCGGATTCGAGAGGCCGAGCAGGAGGCTATGAAGGAGGAACATCATAAGAGTGAGCGTATTGTAGGCCAGGTTTCCTCCTTTGATAATGACAACCATGGATTGTTGACTCTACACCGTAGAGTGTGGGTCCCATATCATGGAGGTGTGCGCCAGGTACTAATGGAGGAGGCGCATAAATCCAGATTTTCTATCCATCCTGAGGCGATGAAGATGTACATGGATCTTCATCTTAACTATTGGTGGCCCTGCATGAAGAGGGATGTAGCATGGTTCGTTGAGAGATACCTGACTTGCGGGAAGGTCAAGGATGAGCACCAGAGGCCTCATATCAAGACCCAGCCGTTGGATATTCCACTATGGAAATGGGAAGACATTACTATGGATTTCATCACAAAGCTTCCCAGGACTGCACGAGGAGTGGATTCAATTTGGGTCATCGTGGATCATTTGACCAAGAGTGCCCATTTCATATCGATCCAGGAGAGTCTCTCGGCCGAGAAGTTTGCCGATATCTACATCCGAGAGGTACTAGCTCGGCACGGAGTGCCAGTTTTCGGTGATTTCGGACCGAGATGTGCGGTTTACTTCCAGATTCTGGAAGAAGTTTCACTATGAGTTGGGTACTCATCTACACTTCAGCACTACTTTTCACCCGCAGACAAATGGTCAGAGTGAGCGGACCACCCAGACTCTGGAGGATATGCTGCGGGCATGTGTTTTATACTTTGGAGGTAGTTGGGATACTTACCTCCCTTTGGCTGAGTTATCCTATAATAACAGCTATCATGCGAGTTTTGGCCATCCTCCCTTTGAGATGTTGTATGGGAGGAAGTACATGACCTCGATATGTTGGGGTGAGGTTGGCTAAAGGGTCATGGGGAGTACCGAAGTGGTACTCAAGACTACGGAGAGGATCCAACAAGTGCGGAGCAGGCTTCATACTACTCAGAGTCGGTAGAAAAGTTATGCCGACAAGCGTCATTTAGACCTGGAATTCCAGATCAGGGATATGGTGCTTCTGAAGGTGTCACCTTGGAAAGGTGTCATCCGGTTTAGGAAGCGGGGCAAGTTGGGCCCCATATATATTGGACCTTTCTAGGTTGCAACCCGGGTGGGCAAGGTGGCATATAGGAATCATTCTAGATAACCTAAGTGGCTTCCCAAAATCGTCCCCCTCCTGGGAAGGTGTTGGAACCTCTCTTGTTCAACTATTGAACAATTACAGCTTAGCCCTTACACTTTTAATTAATTCTAATTAAACCGAAATTAATTCCAATTAATTTTTTATTAATTCTTAGTTAACTATTACTAATTCAAATTAATATATTAAACATAAAATGTATTAATAATTCATTTATTTCAATTTCTAATTAATTTATTAATCATGTAAAATTTAATAAATCAACCTTTCTCTCCAAAAGTCATTATATTTAGTTACTAGTTACAAGGGCAACCCAAAAGAGGAGTTTGTTGTTAGATCAAGGATATATCAATTTAGTTATTGGCTTAGACACCTTAATCGAATAGTCTCCCTCTTAGATAAGTCTGTAACTACAATTACAAGTATAGAACTTGAACTAGATTGCAAAGAGTGTTTTCCGAAGCCACTGATGAAATCTAATTCTAATTAGTCGTTGGCCCTAACATAAGTTATCAACAATTCATTCATTCTTCATAATATCATATGGACATGATACATAGATCAGAATCAATCTCATTGTCCAAGATTCTATTTCCCGATTTACCAATTTGCAAATACTTGATTAGACTTCAAATTGAACACATCAATTAGTCCTGATTGGACCCAACATATAATGTCAACATCAAATCATCGAGGGCTCAAATGATATCGCTTTCCTATTAGGGTAAAAGGTATGAATAAACTTTGACTACACAGTTGTAACCTTTACTTACCAAGTCATATATGATGCTACATTTTATAACATCAAGTTAATGATGCGTTTACGCAACACCAATATACAACCGATTTGTAAATTACAAATTATGTGTCTCCGTTTAAAGAATAGTAGATATTATCGTCTTAGAATTACTCATGACTAGATCCATGAAGTAATCTCTAAGCGTGTGTTCATCAAACACTTAGAATCTCTATTTTCAAAGTACTCATGAATATTTAGCAATTCCAATTACAATGTTAACCTCAATCGACAATTTATATTCAATTCATGACAATCTTAATTCACTATTTACTTCCAAAAGTATGAACAACTATGAAAGTTTGAATAATTCAAATTACTCAAGAATTAAAACATGCAAATGAAACACAAGAATAAATAACTAAAAAAGGTAGTAGAATACTCATAAATAATTCTCTATTATTCATTCACCAAAGTTAACTACATTTATTTTGTTACAAGTTTCAAAATATCACCTAACTACTAAAACTAACATTGTCTCTTAAGCTTATGCTCCTAGCATGTTGGTAGTGTTTGACTCTACTCAGAGCTATTGTGAAAGAATCAGCAACATTATCCTCTGATGATACTCTCTTCACCAGAAGGTGTCTGTCTTCAACCCAATGTCGAATGTAATAGTACTTCTTGTCAATATGATTGGATCTACCATGATCCTTTGGCTCTTTTGTCAAAGAAACTGTGCCTTCATTATCACATACCAATTTTATTGGTTCTTGAGTAGTTGGAACGACTCCAAGATCTTCGATAAAGTTCTTCAGCCAAGCCGATTCCTTTGATGCTTCACTCGTTGCAATGTACTCTGATTCACAAGTGGAATCAACCACTGTGTCTTGTTTGGAACTCTTCCAAGTAATCAATCCCCCCATTTAATATGAATACCCAGCCAGACTATGAAAATTGTCTCGGTCTGTTTGAAAGTTGGCGTCACTTTAATCACTCATTCTTATCATATCATTGCCTCCATGAACTAAAAATGTCTTTTTTCTTCTTCGCATATACTTAAGAATATTCTTCACGACAATCCAATGGGCTTTGCCAGGATTTCCTTGAAATCAACTAAACGTCATTACATACATGATCGATCCTACAGCCAAAACATATGTAACTCGACTCATGTCATCTATCTCTTCATCAGTACTGGGACATTGAGCTTACTCAACTTAACAGTACTATGAATAAGCAATTCTCCTTTCGTAAAATCGTCCATACTTAAACGCTTCAGCATTTTATCCAAATCTGTACTCTAGCTAAGTCCAATAAGACAGTTCTTTCTATCCCGATGAATTCTTATCCCAAAAATATAAGTCGCTTTCCATAAATCCTTCATAGCGAAACACTTTCTGAATGTTCGCTTGATCGGATACTAACAAGTATAAACACGAAGAATAGATGGTATAAAGGAACAGAAAAACAAGAGAACAACAATGATCACAAAGATGGTTTTTCACTAAGAAAAATGTTGTCACAAAGAGAACGGGTGCAGTTAAATATTGGACATAAACGTCAAATCCATTTACTTGGTCGTGACGCGTTCGCACAGGACACACATCCATGGAACATAATTCAAACTTGAGGAAATAATCATGTGTGACGACCATTCATGGAACGTTATTTAAATGAGTTTTTCTTTTCTTTTTCATTTTTTTCATTTTTTATTTATTTATTATTATTATTAATATTAGTTTTTTTATAATAAAAACTCGTTTTTTTAGTTTTTATAACTTTTTTCATTTTATTTTTATTTTATTTTTCGTTTCTTTGTTTATTTTTTGTTTTTTTATTTTTCAAAAAAGTGTTAAAAAAACCTTTTTAGATTAATATATACTCAGTTTTCAGATGTTCTTTTATTTTGTTTTTTTTTTTTTTTTTGCGTTTTTAATACTTTTTTTTGCTTTTTTAACGTTTTACTATGCCATTGATGTTTTTTGTGTTTTTTTGTGTGTGTGTGTTTTTTTTGTAAATATTGGTTTGAGTTTTTGATTCTTACTAATTATAAAAGGTTCGAATCGTAACGATATTATGCATAATACTATTTTTGATAATATTATTTTTGGATCATGAAAATTTGAATGATATCATTTTGGATCATAAAATTTTGTATCATAAAATTATGGATCATATCATTTTGAATCATATTAATTTGGATTATAAATCATATGATTTTGGATCATAATATATTGAATTAAATAAAGTTTTTTTTTTTAAATATAACATTTGGATTAATATATTTTTTGAATCATTTAATTGTGAATCATAAAAGATATAATAATTAAGAATCATAAAATATTTGAATCAAAATAGTTTTACATCATAAAAAGATCATAAACATATTGAATTATATTTTTTTTATGAATAATAAATACTTTAAATCATCTCCATTTGGATCATATTAAGTTTAACAATTTTTTTAAAAACTTTTAATCTTTTAAATTCAAAGTTGGTATCTAAAATACCTCATTTTTTAAAAACTCTTTTTACAAAGTCGATAGTATAATAAGCATAAATATTCCTTAAATTTTTATTATTTTTGGGGAAATTTTTTTCTAGGTTTTTGTATAAATATTAAAAATTAAAATATATTTCTTTTTCAAATTTTTATGATTGTGTTTATTTTTTGTTGAGAATTAAATTTCAAAAACTTTAATTTCATTAAAAAAAATCACAATAAAAAAAGTTATTGCTAAAAAACAAAACGAGTGAAATAAAATAAATGCTTCAACCAGTAAGATGACGACATGTCGCAGAGGGAGGGAAATCGGCGCGTGTGATGCATGTATGCAAGTGTAATCCGCGAGTGTATTTTGTAAACTGAGTTCACATTTTTACATCTTGACGACTTTAACCCTTCATATTTAGACCTTTGCTGGAAATATAAAGCATTATTGATAGTAATAGTATTACGAAACTGGTAGTGTCGGATTTTAATAATATCGTGAAATATTAGATTTATTTCAACCATCATAAAGCGATTAAGATTTGTCCTTACGATTTCCTACCGTTTTTTGCGTTCATATACATATATATGGGCTTAGGGTTCCTACCGTTTTTTTTGTGTTCATATACATATATATGAGCTTAGGAATATGTGGCTATCATGCACCTAAGCTTATATATAGAATCCTCCAAATAATATAGTTTTAATCCATTTATATACAAACTAATCATGATATCTCTTTTACTATTTTTTCTTAATGACATGACTTACTAAATCGATCAAATTTATGTTTTTTTTCTTTAATGTGTCTAAGAACTTAAAGCATTAAAAGTCATGACCATTTAATCAACCCTACTAAATTTTAAATGAAACTAATAGAATAGAAGATAAAAGAAGAACATGTCATAACTCAATCAAGTTTTTCACAAAATCATTGGGTATAGTTTTCAATTGAAAAACAAAACGCTTTATTTATATTCATTAAAAAATATTGGTTTTTTTTATTTTCTTTATAAATTTTAATAATTATTTGTAATAAAAATATATATAATTGATATTTTCCATTCCTTAATTGAAATTAATTCAATTGTATTCTATTAAAACAAAACTAAATGAAAATGAAATTGGATTTGTTTTGTTTAAAACTACGTTATTTAAAAGGTTCTATATCTAAGCTTAAGTACACACACACACACACACACACACACACACACATATATATATATATATATATATATATATATATATATATATATATATTAAATTCAATAGAGAACCATTATAAATGGTTCTCCAATGAACCAAATATTTTTTTAAGTTTTAAAACTTATTCTTTATCGAAAGAAAACTAAAAATATATATTTTTTTAAATTCACATTGTGAATGTTAAAAAATAAGTTATATATTTTTCGGATTCACCGTGTGAATTTATATTCATATTATGAATTACATAGATTCATATTGTGAATTTAACGTAAAAAAACAATTTTTTTTATCGAATTTGATATAATTGAAAAAATGATAAAAGGTTATGAATTTCTGTATTTTAAAATTTTTTATTAATAAAAAATATGTTATAAAATTTGAAAGCTAATAATTGTTTTCTATTTTACCTAATCATGGCTTCTTGTTTTTTTTTTTTTTTTAAATATACATACATACACACATGAATATATATATATATATATATATATATATATATATATATATATATATATATATATATATATATATATATATATTTCTTAGTGTATGTATGTATATTAAAAAAAATAAGAGAAACAAGATGCCATTTTGAAATATCATGTCAACCTTCTTATAATCAACCCACTAATAAATTGATGTCATTTCTCTTAAATTTTTTCCAAACTTAGATAAGCATCATGATATTTGTACTACTTTTTGATTATCACACACCAAATACCTTTTGCTGGGATTAATATATAAATATTACAAAATTGAAAAATATGTAGGTTCATAGTATTAGTTCGTCATGTCGATTTTCGTCCTTAATATTCGTTGTTTCAACATAACCCGAAAAGGAACAAATAATGACAAGATATGTTTATTCTATCTATATCTAATATTGTTGGAGTCAACACCATAAGACTAAAACATGTACTAAAATTTGATCACTATACACAAAAAATATGTAAATGTTAAAAGTTGATACTTGACTTTGAATTTAATTAAAAGGTGATTAGAGAAAGCAACCTTACCCCACCGGACTTTACAATACCTTAATTACCATATATCATTAAAACAGAATTAGGTCGCGTAATTACCATGTAATCTCCTTTTCCATTAATTAAAACATAACATCTCGATCAACTGTTATACATTTTTTTAAAGTTGCTTGATAGATACCTAATTGAGCGAAATAAGAAATTATAATGTTAATTTTGGTTTTGGTGGACTTATTTTTTGATGCTTTGATCAAAATAAATACTTACTTTTTGAAGGACGGGAATTTTGTAATAAAACCTGCAAAAGAATTATATATATATATATATATATATATATATATATATATATATATATATATATATATATATATATATATATATAAGTTCAAATGTTTTCACTATCTATTGTGTGTCCGTATGATTGATTCTGGACCAATCATTTTAGTTATTTTAAGAAAGTAATTAATACATATTAAATGCTGAAGATGTAATTAATACCTATTATATCTTCAACATGTAATATGCATTAATTACTTTCTTAAAATAACTAAAATGATTGGTTCAGAATCAGTCATACGGGCACACAATAAATAGTGAAAACATTTGAACCTAACCTATATATATATATATATATATATATATATATATATATATATATATATATATATATATATATATATATATATATATATATAGGAATGAGTTCTATGGAAAACAAATAACTAGGGCAACATCTACCGGAACCAATAATCAAATGACACGTGTCCATTTCTTTCTTCACAAGTAATGTATTGTGGAAGTTATTGTGGAAGTGATGTGTTGTTATGTTTTCATTGGTTCAAATATGTGTTGCCCTAATCATTCATTTTCCATATAACTCTTCCCTATATATATATATATATATATATATATATATATATATATATATATATATATATATATATATATATATATATATAAAGGTTATAAAAATCGCTCGACTTTAGCTAGGCGGAGATTAATCGGGGGATTAATCGGAGACTATTAATTGTTAATTTGTTAGATTTTAAAAAATTAAATAAGACTAATATCATATAAAAGTTCATAGTACCACTAATATCATAACAAAATAGGTTAATATGATAAATATAACACTAATCATACCTCAAATAGTTTCGATTGAGATATAACTTCTTCAAAGTGTTAAAATTTTATCGGGTTCTACTGTTTCAATTTTTTGTATGCATGGATTAATCGCTAGGTGCTCTCTAATTGGCCGAGTAGCGCTTAGGGATTAATCGGGACCTAATCAAGATTTTTACAACGTTGATATATATATATATATATATATATATATATATATATATATATATATATATATATCAGTTAAGTAGAGAACCATTATTAATAAAGAAACCAAGTAACTAATCCAAAGCATCGAAATTTAAAGCGATCAACGGCAAAAAGAAGGGTTGTAGATAGGTCTGGCAATGGAGCGGGTTTTGACCCTGATCCGATCCAAACCCTTAACAATTATACGGGTTTGGAGCATAGTTTTGATCCGTTTACCTATTAACGACCCTTACCCGCTAACCCTTTTATTAAAAGGGTCGGGAATGGATCATCACCGATCCGCTCCGTTTATAACCCGCCTCATATAAATTTTAGAATTATACATTTATAATTTATATTTCATAAAGTTTACATTAAATTCCAGAAAGTCCAAAGAGAAAAGGCCAAAGACTAAACTGTTTTTACATAGGACTCGAGGACTCAACTTCTAGACTTCCAGGACTCAACTTCTAGACTTCTAGTCTTCTCCCAAGAGCCATGATTATCATTTCATTTATATATCATCATGTAATTACTAATTTCATTTATAAATCAATAAGGTCATTTATCAACCGGAAGAAAGTTTGTAATTCCTATTCCCTATCAATGCAATCGACGGTAAAAAACCAATCAGAAGTAACTAAAATAATGATTTTAATTCCAATAGAAAGTCTTCGAGTACATAATGTGTTTTCGAAATCAACACTTAGTTTTACTTAATAAATGTGATTTTATGATTTAAGTAAAATGTGTTTGATTATTTAAAAAACCTACGGGTTACGAGGCAGGTTTGGATATCTGCTGATTCGGTGGATAAGGGTATGGGTTTGATTATTCAAAACCCTACGGGTTACGGAGCGGGTTTGGATCGGATTTTAAAATTTGTTAAAAGGGTTTGGATCAAGGTCGATTCGCTCCAAACCCGCCCCATTGTCAGGTCTAGTTGTAGACTTTTACAATGGACGCACATGCACCGAATTATAACAAAACTCACTTCTTGTTTTTTAGTTTAATTGTTTTTAGGTCATGCTTTCTATTTAAAAAAAAAACTGAATACACCATTGTTTGTGATTTTTTGTTATCTTTCTATAAAGAACCATATTGATATATAAAAGATATATTTTTTTTTTCAAAAAACTCACTTCATTTTCTTTGTCTGTTGAAAAGTAGTTCTATTTTTTATAGAAAAAAATTAATAAATATATCAAAATTCATACTTTTTGGTACTATTTAAACATAGATTCATATTGATGTTAAAAAAATCGATATTTCAGTTCAGATTCACATTATAAACCTGTTCAGATTCACATTGTGAACCTGTTCAGATTCATATTGTGAACCTTCTCAAATTCACAGGGTGTATAATAGTAAATCGGATTCACAATATGAATCTGAACTGATCGAGCCTTTTCATATTGTGCATGTTAAAAATTGAAATGTTTATAGTTTAGATTCACAGTGTGAATCTACATTGATCGAGGTTTTTTTAGTCGGTGTTGATGTTTATTAATAGAGTACAATTTTTTTTATATAATTAGTTTTTTTTTATAAAAATAAACTTAAATATTGAAAAAACTAAAAAATTGAAGTGAGTTTTTTTTTCGAAAAAAAATCGTTTGTTATATATCAACATGGATCTTTATGGAAAGAGAACGAAAAATCGAGAACAACGGAATATTCGGTTTTTTTTCGATAAAAAATGTGGCTTAAAAAAATTTTAAACGATAAAAAGAAATGGGTTTTTTTGAACGAGGTAGATTTTTTGGTATAATCTGATGTGTGTGCGTCCAATATACAAGTGGACATCTATTTCCTTGTCCATTGATCATTATGATTTCCAACGCTCACGATTGGTTCATTGGTTCCTTGTTAATTATGGTTCTCTATTGAACCCTGCCATATATATATATATATATATATATATATATATATATATATATATATATATATATATATATATATATATATATATATATATATATGAAAGATCTAGTATGCACAAGAGTCATTCTAGAATGATATTACTTATAATACATGATTCTATAGGGTTACACCATATAGCAAGTTACCGTCAATTGATTATTTATTAGTATAATTTTATTATTAATAAATATATCAACACTTGTATTTATTTGGGAAATTATTATTTCATGGAAATAATATTTTACTAATTGAGAATTTATTATCTGTAGAAAGAATATTTATTGGAGAAATAAAAACTTATGGAATATATTATAAAGTATGATTATTTATAAGTTATATTTATATCTTAATAAACTAGTTCAATTTACATTAAAGATAGTTTTATATAAAATAAGATATTTATATATTCTTATTTATATCTAAATAAGCTAGTTACAATTTAGATAAAAGATAGTTTTATATAAAATAAGATATTTTTATATTACTATATATATATATATATATATATATATATATATATGTTGGGAATTCTTCATAAAAATGATTGATTTTTATAAAGATAACATGTATGTGTATATAAACTAGCCATGAGACAACTTTTATCTTCTTTTGGACATGCTTTTCTCAAAATTAAGGGAGGAGACCAAGCATGATCTTCTTTTGCCATGCTTATGACAAAGTTGTCTCTCTTTTACTTTATGGTCTTTTTTCATTTTTTGGACATTATATAAGAGAGAGCATGGAAGGGATTTTGGAGACACTTCCTGGAAGTATTCTTCTTCCTCTTCTTAGAGCCAAATCCAAAAGCTCCATGCTCTCTAGAGGATTGCCAAGTTTTCAAGATTTGAAGGTTCTTCTTCTTCTTCTTCATTCTCTTGCATTTTGCTGCCAGACAAAGCCTCTTTGTTGCTTCGGCTTTGAACATATATTTGGTATATATTTCAAAGGCTTGTGAACAACAAATTACAAGTGAATACTAACAAGTTTTGATGTTTCTACTCTTGCTTGGTGGATACTTGTAGAGGACTCTTGCTTTAGAGTTTCATGCCACACTTCATCAACTTCCAACCTCTCATGAAGATCAAAGTCTTCAAAGGTTGTTACGCTTTCCCTTCTATGGTTGTTTTAATCTTTCTAGCTCATGCAAAATGATCATTGGTGGGTAAAATATTTTGAGTTTTATTCAACATTTTTAAAACTTCCGTTGTCAATTTTACTGTTTGTGAACCCAAATTTTTGAATAAAAATCCCAACAATTGGTATCAGAGCCATTTTTGCAAGATTAGTTAGATTATTTCTTTAGTTGATGAAATCTTTGTTTTTCGAAAACATGGATGGTTTTCTCTTTGCAAAAAATTCCGTACATATTTTCTATGACAACTTTAAAATGTTTATAATTGTAATTTTTTGACCAAAAGTTTACATGCATATTTTTTGTCATAAACGTTGTCTTAGAATAACAAAGAGTTGTTTTATATATTTTTTAGTATAAAAAAATATATGATGTGCATAAACTAGTCATACACATTTGTGTTGCTGCATGTGTTGATTTATTTAACATGGTTGTAATTATTTATTTATTCATATAATGTAATAATTAAATAAATAGTTTTCATTTGTTAATTTTTGTAAGTATTAGATTAGTTTTAGAATAGTTTATTTTTATAAAAATGTAACAAGAATGAAGATGGTGGCTATTTTGAAGATCAAAAATTTATAAACGTGATTTTATTAAAGTTTCTCAAACTTTATAAAATTATTTTTATAAACTTGCTACAAGATGTACATGAAGACATTTTGTGATAAAGGTCCCTTATGTCCCTTTAGGAATGGACTTGATAATTTTGTGATGGCTCATAAAATTATTACTAGTGTATGCACATATGTTATAATTGTTATGCATGTTTGTGTTGTTTTATATTTATGTTATTATTATGTTATGGTTGATAAACTAGTTTTCAAATGATAAATAATATTTAGAACGTAAATAAACATCACAATGAGTTTGGTTTTAAAGAAATTTACCTTTTAACATAAAATGTTAAAAATAGTTTTAAAATAAAACAAGTTTTATCGTTAAAACTAGTAACCGATAAAATTTCGGAATTAAAATTGTATAAGTTTAAAATAGAAATTTGTAAACTTATCAAACTCAACCTTAGTTTATAAAATAAAGCTTTATTAAAAGGGTTTACAAATGTTCTAAAGCGTTCAAGCATTGACTTAATACTAGCTATTAAAAACTTTGATCGCGTCAATTATATAAAACCGAGTTTTATATATAGAACATTTTTAAAAATGTGACTTTAACATGAAATAAGTTATTTAAAGTATACAATGGTTTATTGAGAGTATACAATAACCATGATATAACATGTTTTTTAAACTAGAATTATAAAAACATCAAAGACCCCTTACAAATCTCAAATCTATGCAATCCTTTTTAAAGAATACCCGCACGTCTCTTGTATGCACTAGTGGGATAAAAGATACCTAACTGCTTAATGTTATCTTTTGATGGCCGAGGTGTTTTCACGATTTCTATAACCAAGTTATAGACTGATTACACAAGTTTTTCAGATTGGACGATTTGATCTGAAATTTTTTGTGATAAAGGATACCTAAGCAAGAGAGTTTCGAGACATAGATGAGATCGAACATGTCTAATTAAATTTGTTATTAGCGATCCCATAAATCTAGGAATTATATGGTAAGATATAGTTGATAATCGATATCTACCAGGTTGAATTCAGATGGATGAGATAAATGATACCTAACCATTTATTTCTTTTGCAACTTGGATCCTAGACTTTGATAATTAATGTTTTTAGAAACTAAATGGATATTAATTATTAAAGATTAAATATTGAAAATACTAAATGCATTTTGTTAAAATTTTTTAGATATATAATCTGTCACACCCCCGAACCAGACAGCGGAAACGTCCGAGGGCTGTCGTGACTTAATTGAATACCATAACATTGAATATATATGAAACATAACATCATTCATCACCATGCATTAATATAGTACAACTGATAAAGTTTACACTGAGTACATTGTCTTAGCATTACATTCCCAAAAATAAATTGTTCGGTTCATAGATAAACAAACTGCAAGCCATCACTGAGTACATTTTCCTTCGGTTTACTTGTTACCTGAGAATACAAGTATTTTGAAAAACGTCAACATATGAAATGTTGGTGAGTTCATAAGCGGTATTTGAAAAGCAACGTTTTGTATTGTTTTGAAAAACTACCAGAAAATCCGATATTTTCTTAAAAGAGTTCATGAAAAAGTTTGTGAAGATCCATAAGTATGCTTGTTTGTTTCTATAGTTGTAAAAATTGTTCTTTAAACTTGTATACATTTCGAAACCGTATGTATTGAAAAACCCTAGGAAAACCCGATGTTTTCCTAACACATTGAATTCCATGTAGTTGTTGTACTATCGCGGCGTGTGAAGTCATTGATTCCAGGCGACGTCGGATTATTGCGCATGATGAATTGCTATAAACACGCGTTACACAAACGACCAGTTTACAACTATACTAACGATCCCGTAGGCGTCGTCCGTACTATTCACGTAATCCAACCGCCCTGACTTCTTGTAGTCCCACATCCGAAGAGAAAGAGGGCACGAAGACCTCGATAACTCCGTTAGTCGGTTGGGGATAAAAAAGAGTGCGAAGGGCCCTTGACCCGACTCGCATTAGAATAACCGACTTTACTAGCAGTACCAAAGGACCCTTGGGGACCAATAGTATAAAAGCCATTGAAAGTCCTTTTACGCTGTGTTGGATCATGTAAGACCCAACAACTCGTAAGGTTGAAGTCTTCGGGCCTAAAGATCAAGTCATTGGGCTAGCTAGGCCCAGCAAACAAGATTTTACACTTTTGGACCCAAAGGTGGTGCGTCGACGTCTGTGCACTCTCACGTGTGTAATGATTTCCCAAATTTTCTGTGTATGAGTCGAGTTATCGTCGTGTTAGTAGTTTCGGGTTTGTTATTGATTCGAGACCGAATCAATTCGTTTGATAACGATTTTTGGTGTTGTTGTGTAATATAATTCGTTGGTAGTCGTAGTGCCAGTGTTTGTTCACAACGGATGTATTGAATTAACATTGCAACTTTTCTGTTACAGCCCCTCTTTTTGTTGTAAATTTACTTTTTCAACCCTTTAAATAAATAAATTTCCGGTTTAGTCCCTAAACCATTTTTCTTGACATTTTAACACCAAAACTTACTGAAATTGACATTTTTCAGCCTATTTTTAGTTGAAAACAGTTTTAGTCCCTGAAAATACAGTTTTCTCGGTTATAACTCCTTTTTCATAATTTTTACACTTTTGGCCCAAATTGGAAATTTTTTGCAACTTTGGTCCTTTTTAGTTATGAAAAGCATTTTTAACCTTTGAAAAGGACTTATAACACTAATAGTCCACTGTTTTACCGAAAAACACAGTTTCAACCCTCCAAAATAGAAAATTTCGCATATTGGGCCCTATTGGGCCGAAAATGTCATTTTTAGCCCATTAAGCTTGAAATTTGTATTTTTAATCCTCCAAATGAGTATATTTTCAGAAAATATTTTATTGAAACTGTTTTGACTCCTCTCATCCATCAGAATTCGTAATATGTCAATTTGGGCCCTTTAACTTTATATTTTTAACATTTTGTGTCCAAAAATTGAGTTTTTAGCCCAAAGAAGATGTTATCAAGTCACTTAGCCATTTTTCTTGGAATACTTTGTATGTAATAATATAAGTTATGCTAATATCATTTAACATAAAATATATCTCGATTTTTAGGAGTTTATGGCTAGATCCATCATCAAAATCACACAAAAACACACATTTAAGCATAGAAATCATACAAGACATACAAAACACATATAGATCTACACTTTCACTTGTATTCCTCCCCCCCACAAAACTTATAAAACAGAAAATAGGGAGTATGAAGCTCACCTTAGGGTGTGGTTTCGGTTTTTGAAGAAAAGATGGAAGAAAGCTTGGTGATTTTTGGCCTTAGCACCCTTTTCTTGAAGATCTCGAGTTTGAGGTGCTTCTAGGATGCAAGATCATGATTTTTGCATGGATTAGGAAGAGATTTTTGATAAAACAAAGAATCTAAGTCATAGATCCAAGCATAACCTTACCTTAGATGAAGAGTTTGTGGAAATATTCTCTTGAAAACCTCCTAATTTTCGAGATCTTGATGAAATATGGAGGGAGTTTTCTTGAGAGAGAGTTGTCAGAGAATTGTGTGTGTGTGTGTGTGATTCGGCCGAGAGTGAGAGAGGGAGAGAAGAAATGGACCTTGAGTTGATGTATTCATAGAAGTATGAGATGTTGCATGGAGATATGTGGGATATTAGTGAGGTGGCATGCATTAAGTCAACCCCTCCTCTTTTCTTCTTGGATTTGGGCCTTGGGCCGAGAATGTGAAAGGAAAAAGGGTTTTTGGGCTTTATTGCCCTCAAGCCCATATAGAAGTTAAGTTGGATGAGTCTTGACCTAAAAGAATTATAATATGATTTTCACACTTTGTTGGGCTAGTTTAGGTTAATCATGGTTCAAAACTTTTAATTTATTTCATTCTAGGCCCAATATGGCCCAAAAAGTTGAAATAAATTAATGTGGGTCCAATTAGAGCCCATTTAAGGGTTCTAAGCCCATGATAGTCAAATTGGAAGCTTATTGGTCCATTGAGTCCAATAAGGAAGTCCTAGTCCAAAATGGACCTAACAAGAACTTCTAGGATTTCCAATTGCTTGATGACTATTTGTAGTATTTGTATGATGTATTTGATTGAAGTTTTTGATGTCATAATAATAGGTATCACACATGCTCTTAAGTTTTTGATTCAACATTTACTTGAGTATAGTGATTACAAGACACAAAATTTCTAGTTGTGACATCATCCCCCCGTTAGAGGGAATTTCGTCCCGAAATTCTGTTTGAAAGCTAGATTTGAGAATGCTAAAATAGGTGAGGGTACTTTTGCTGCATTTGGTCTTCGCGTTCCCACGTGAATTCTGGCCCACGCTTTGCGTTCCACCGTACTTTCACGATCGGGATGCGACTTTGCTTAGTACGTTTCACCTCCCTGTCCATGATTTCAATTGGTTCTTCAACGAACAGGAGATTCTCGTTGATTTCGATTTCGTCGAGAGGAATGACGAGGGTTTCATCTGATAGGCACTTCTTCAGATTAGAGACATGAAACACGGGGTGTATACTGTTTAGCTCTGTGGGTAGTTGCAGTCTGTATGCTACTGGACCTATTCGGGCAACGATCTCGAAAGGTCCAATGTATCGTGGGTTCAATTTTCCCTGTTTTCTGAAACGTATAACCCTTTTCCAGGGTGAGACTTTCAACAGTACTCGATCACCGGCCTGAAACTCTAAGGGCTTTCGCCGTTTATCAGCATAGCTCTTTTGTCGGTCATGCGATGCTTGTAATCGAGCTCTGATTTGAACGATCTTTTCCGTGGTTTCACGAATGATCTCCGGTCCCGTTAGTGCCTGATCCGACGTGAGTGCTTTTGCTAGCTGGGTGTCACCCACTTCAGCCCAACATAACGATGATCTACACTTACGCCCGTACAGTGCTTTGAAAGGAGCGACCTTAATGCTTGAATGATAACTGTTGTTATACGAGAATTCGACTAAAGGTAAATGGGTATCCCATGACTTCCCAAAGTCTATCACACATGTGCGAAGCATGTCTTTAAGCGTTTGAATGGTTCATTCACTTTGACCATCCGTTTGCGGATGATAGGCGGTGCTCATGTCGAGATGAGTTCCTAGTGCCTTATGGAGAGATTGCCAAAAATGCGAAGTGAATCTATTGTCCCTATCCGAGATAATAGACACTGGTACTCCGTGGAGTCTCATGATCTCTCGAATGTACAAACGTGTCAATCTCTCCATCTTGTAGGATTCTTTTATGGGCAAGAAATTGGCAGACTTCGTCAGTCGGTCGACTATTACCCATATGGTGTCCAGTCCGTCTGACGTCTTGGGTAGCTTGGTCACGAAGTCCATAGAAATCCCCTCCCATTTCCACTCAGGGATTACAGGTTGCTGTAATTGTTGGGTTTTGAGCAATCTAACACTTCCTAAGTATGCATGCAACCCTAATAAACCTTGGATCTATGTTTGTCTAAATACATGCAAAATAATAATTTTCCAAGGTTCATAACCTATCTAACATAGCATGGGGTACTTTTAAACATAAAAGAATTAGAAGAGATTACATACCTTTTGATGATGAGTTCAATTCCTAAGGAGTTTGAGGGCCAAGCACCAATAGTGTGAATGCCTCAAATGGAATCACAAATCACCACAAACTCTTGGAAAACTTTGAGAGAATGTATACACACATAGAAATCGGCCACACCTAAGTCTCACACAACTAGTGCCACTAGTGGCTATTTCATGCAACATAAGCATGCTTATATAGTGTACATGATTAGGGTGATACCCTAATAACCCATGTCTTTTCCTTTCCAAGGATCCATGGGTTAAAAGCTCCATGGATCATCCATGGACTTCCATATAAGACTAGCCCATTAACAAATGAGTGTTAGCCCACACTATATAAAACCAATAGCCCATAATCTAATTAGTCTTCCTTTTAATCTCTAAATTAATTCATAATTAATTTAAGACTAAGACTAATTAAATAACATCACTTCATATTAATATATTATAACTTATAATATATTAATAAACATATGTGTATAACTCTCATAAAATTATCCATAAATAGTTTGGATGAAATGCAACCCAAATGGACCATGCCGGGTCGGGTCAAGTATATACCAAATAAGTTATGGACTTAGACACCTTATCCAACAGACTCCCACTTGGATAAGTCTAATAACTATATTTGCGTATGTTACTTCAGGAACCAACCAGCAATTGTAGCTCTCGAAAACTCTGTTGAACTATGAAGCGCCATTTTAGATAAGTGATCATATAATCCTCTGTTCTCATGATATCAGCCGGACAAATATATGGAACAACGTCGTACTTATTGTTCAGCAGTTTGTTTCCTGATTTCCGATTTGTTTGACAAAGAACATAATCGAACACATCAATTTAGTTCTGACCGGCCGGTACATAGGTCACAACAAATTCATCGAGGGGCCCAGATATCGCTTCTATTTCTAGAAGGAACAGATAAACTTCGACTTATATGCTTGTTCTACTACTTGTTGAATTGTACACAAAGGCACGTTTTATAACATCAAGTTACTGATGCGTTTACTTGCAATCAATGCACAACCAACTCATAGGTAACAACTCATATCTCTAGGTTTGAAGATTTATATGATATTACCGTCTCACGATCACTCGAGATAAATTCCATGAAGTGATACAAGTGAGCATGGGTTTATTCCAATACTCATAACTTATGAGCACTCATGAATGTTACAACAACCATTGCTATGACTAAACCCATTTAGCCATCTACAAACTCGATTCATGACTGTCTTGATTCATACCTACTTCCAACATATGAACGACTGTGGATTGTTTAAATAACTTAGTCATTCGGAAAGAATAACCTAGCTATTTAGGAAGTCAAAACATGCAAAGTGAAACACAATAATAATCGAATCCAATATGGTCTCAGAACCCTTTTGAATATAAATAGAACCACCTTTTATTTATCACCATATTGATTACACATTATTCATTGTATAATGTTTCAAACAATCAACTTAAGACTTGAATAAAAACAACAGTCGTCCCATGCTCCTAGCATGTACACTTTGTTTTTCTAAGCAATAGTTATGCCATACTCCAAGTATGCACACTATGTTTGTCTATGATCCTTACATTGTGATGTAGATCAATTGAACATGATTCCATTGATACTCATTTCACAATCCCAAATCCTTATTGTAAATGTGAGAATCCCCGATTCCTATCATTTACCAAAAATAAACTGTTAGATTTTAAACTTTTATGCAATGTTCCTCTTGTAATGATTATGCACAAAGTCACCAAAACCTTGTCACTAGTCATTACAGAGTATTCCAAAGAAGGTCAACTTCTATGGAACGGAAGTCTCATATTCAAAGTACATTGCTTTGAACATCCTTCTTGCATTAAGGTTTTCTAATCTTACATAGATTGAATAACTTCCACCTATGGAGACATTTCCATAGTCCCATTTTGACTATCACTTCCGAACAAGATTTACTTCTTTTCAGAATATGTCAATATGGTCCTTTCCGACAACTTACATCATACTTCCAACTTTCCCTGAGCAACCAATCTTTGGCGAACCTCAGATTGTCCTCGACAATTGCTTAATCACTTTAGTCATATCCAGTTCTAGACTTTTCCCTTCTCAATGCCTTAAGCATTTGGAAAATTTAGAAAGGATGAATATTATAGCACATGCAATCGATCCTATATCCGAAGCATATGAGACACGATTCATGATGTTTGACATAAAGACATGATACTAGACCAGTCTTTTGCTATAATATTTTTTATTTGCCATGTTTTCAAAATTTAACTATGAAGAGGGATGCCGTAATCATAATCGAATCTTGAAAACGCAATATATATAGAATTGCTTCAAGTTGAACCATTCCAACATAAAATTCATATATATATATATATATATATATATATATATATATATATATATATATATATATATATTCTTGACTAAAGATGATTAAAATCTCAATCTAAGCTTTAGAATTGAAATGAAGTATAATTTCCTCTCCCTTAATTATAGCAAAACAACTTTTCAACCCCTGCAACTTCACGAATTGAAACTTTTGTTTTTCTATAATTAACATTGCTAGTTTGCAATAATAGTAATCACAATTATCATGCTCCCACTAACATGATGATTATTAGCATAACACTTATGCTCCCACTAGCTCTGACATATTTCCAGAAATCTGCTGGACTTCTGAAATTTAGATTCATACACCCTTTCTTAGATAGCTCACATGTGTGTCCAAACAATTTTCAGAACTATGAAAAGGGATACCGTAATCATAGTCTCAATTGCTTAGACATTTGCCATTTCTCACAAGTCCATGTTAGTGTGTCGGTTAACCACACGCGCTCCACTAACGACTTTTGAAAATGCAAATAACACAATTGATATCTACGTAAAATCTACTTAGTGAAAGCGTTTCCTCACCATCATTTTCATGAATCGGAGAGAAACCTTATGACACCTAGATTTTATAGTGTATGAGTTCCTATCCATGTGAATTTGTCAAAACCATAATCACAAGATAAGGTTAGTGACAAATTCAGCCTTACATGGATTAAACTTGTTCAGTCTTAGTTTCTTGTCACCTTGGTAGCACAAGGCCCACCAATGCTTCCAAGTTGAACTCTGATAACTTACATGCAAATTCAACTTATTTGAAGTAGGTACAAAAATAAGAATTATGTCAACACGATAGGTTGCAAACCTTAAGTCGCGTGCTAGTGATAAATTACAGTTTTACTCTTGATTAAATCTTGAAACTCTTTCAGGATCTTTAAGGCTCCCACTGTCCCCTTGACATATAAGTTTCCCTAGTCAAGAACCATTCCTTGACAAAACAAATATTCAAGGGACAATGCGGATTCTTATCAAGACTAACACTTCACACAATTGGTCTTAATTGGTCTTTGTCTCATCCAAGACATCACAACTTACCAATCTCAAATGTACAAGAGTAGAAAACATTTTACTCTTACATTTGACTAGTGTTAATAAATCTTCCTTTATGTCACTCAAAGTTACAATCTTGGAGTATGACTCTAAGAATTGTTTTGGAACGAAGTATGACTCATCTTCTTGATTTTAACCAATCCAACAATTCATGACCTCTCTTAGCCATAACAATGCACTAAGACGTCCTTAGAGTATGAATTTGTGATATGGTTTCATAATCATTAAGATGATCATGAAATACGATACTAAAGTACTCTCCCATCCTTTCAGATTTGAGAAACTTTTATCTTTCTGCCTAATTTGATTCTTCTCATTTGTTTTGTCATACATTGTAACCTTTCCAATGTTACAGAATTATACTTAACCTCATAAGTATAATCATATTTACTAATCTTTAGTAAATCATGACAAATCAATCTTTGTGGTGGACTTTGACCAGCGCACACCCAGTGTACCTAATTCCTTAGTCCTTCAATTGACTCACATATACATGTGATCAAAGAATTAGTCTTAATTTTCAAAGATGAAAATTCTCATTCATCATACAATACAACTTGTATGATTCCAAGTTTCTGTCCAATTGAAACTTGGGTGATGAAAAACTTTCTTCATTTGGTAAATTCAGACACTACCACAAATGAAAGAATCAAATCCACTTTCCAATATTGCTATTACTGGAAACATATAAGCAACAATTTTCCACAGATGCCATTGTAAGGATATTTTTAAAATAAATAAAATTAAAACCCTTTTTTCTTTTATTTTAAAACTTTGCAGAAAAACTTATCCTTACAATCCACATGAAAACCTTGTTGTTATCTATTCATAAGCAATATATTATAACTCTTAAGCAACAGCTCAAAATTCTGATTACCGAACCATGCGATCGAAACCCACTTTCGCAATCAGAATCAACATATACTTACTTTAAGCTTCCTATCTTTTCTTTGATTCTTAAAAACATCAGCATGTGACCCATTCACATTATGTAATAAGAATCTCCAAATAGGAACTTAATAGAGTTAGATAGTGGACTTTACCCGAAGTATAGTCAAACCTCTTGACTTGATCAACCTTATGACCTTTCAGGTGAATAGGGCAGCTTCGCAACCAATGCCCATTCCTTTGGCAACAAAACACATGGACCCTTTGGTAATGGCACATGAGACTATCTCAGAATTTGCCTTTCTCTTTACTATTTGGTCAACCGAGTTGAATATAGCCGATCCTTTTCCATTGGGAAGATAAATCTTTTTCTAGATATCCAATGCTACCATTGTCAATGTCCATTTAAAGTTTGGGAAGTTGATCTTCTAACAAAATTTGCTTTACTAGTGTTCCAAATCATTGCTGATTCCGCAGCACCAAGCAAATAGATAAGATCATTAAGGGTCATGTCATAGTCTATCTCATAATAGTCCCAAAGAGACTCACTATGTTACTAAGAAAGTGATTGAACATCCAACTTTCACGGGACTTTGACACCCAACTCTCCCGGCTTGTCAATATGTGACTTTATCTCCAAGATGTGAGCACACATAGACTATGCTTGCCAATAGGGATTGAGTGACTTTAAACTTTTCAAGAACTTGTGAGTGAGGGTGAATAATTGGAGGAGGTGGAGGAAGTGAAGCATGATGTTGAGGGACACCATCTTCAAGAGATTTGGGAAGATCATAGTTGTCTGAACCAGACATCTATAATGGGAGAAAATCAAGTTAGTTGATTCAAAGTCCTTAATATAACACCCAATATGAAATATTAAGGCTAGGACCCAACACAATATTTTATAATTTGGAAGAGGGATGCCGTAATCCAAGCTATAAAATATTTGAAGGTAGGCGAATGACGATTCACCAATTTCCACCATGAAAAACAAAATAATTTATTAGGTTTTAATTGGAATTGAAATTCCTAGATCTTTTTGAGATTCATTGAACTTTTCAATGGCATGTTTCAATCTCGAGTGTGCCCTCTCAAATTTTGTGACTGGGATGCCGAGGATCACAAAACAAGGTGTGAATAACCATACCAATTCACTTGGTACCCTTAATATTATCACCCAATCAATGTGTCGGTTAACCACACACGCTCCATTGATCTATGACAAACATTAAGTCACCCTTCGTGATCCTTACTAGTCCAAGTTAGTGTGCCGGTTAACCACACACGCTCCACCAACGACTTGGTAAGGTACAAAGTGTGAATTCCATGGGCTAGCACCAAATTCACATTTTCCCTAAAGTAACTAAGATTGGGAATTAAATAAAAAATATTTAGTTACTTTATAATAATCATTATACTTTTAATGAGAATTTAAAGTCATTGTCCTACCCATTCGGCTAACGACCCTCCACCGATCAAGCAAGCGGTGGGTGAGAGTGGACACCCATTAAGTCGCCATTTTATAGGCAACAACCTTATACCCACCTTATAGACCGGCTTCGTGAATGAGGCCTACTAACGGTAAAACGACTTGTTCTTATATATATATATATATATATATATATAATTAACCATTAATGTTATAAATAGTATAAGTGTTGAATTTTAACTTTTAAAATTCTAAGTGTTGGAATTAAAGTTTATTAAAGTGTGTGAAACTTTTCCAAATTCCAAAACTTGAGGGAAAGTTTTGAAACTATTCAAAACTAATTAATTCCATGATTTATGTGTTTAAAGTAGTTTTAATCCAAAAACTCTTCAAGTTCCATAACTTGAGGACAAGTTATGGAAGACTTTAAACTAATAAAAGAATTACTTTTCTTTATTTTATAACTTATGGAATTAATTAAGGTTACACTTTATTTATATATTTATTAATGAAGTGACTCTTGAACCTCCATAACTTAAGGACAAGACTCTTCATCTTTTGTAACCATCCAAAACTTTTCATTTCATAACTTATGAATTAAAGGTTCATAAAAATGAAGACTCTTCATTTTCATGTAACTTATGTGTTTAAATGTGTGTTAAAGAAAAGTGACCTTTGGATATCCATAACTTGAGGACAAAGTATGGACTCCATTAAAACACATAAATGATCAAGAATTAATTCTAAACAATTCAGCAAATAATTCCTATCATCTTCTAAATTCATAAGAACATGAACATGATCATCAAAATTTCAAGAATTATATGAACACATAAAAATCATGGAATTTTGATATATGCTATTGTAAATGGATTAGAACAACCATTACACCAACTAAAACAAGTTTTAAAACACCAAAACAGTTTAGGGTAATGTTTCTAGTCCATTTCCAGCAGCAAAAGTCGAAATTCTGCATTCTGATCATTCTACTCGCCGAGTGCACGAACCTACTCGCCGAGTAGGATGAATTTTGCCTTGAACTCGGCGAGTCCCCCCATGGACTCGGCGAGTCCATCAGCCAGACAGCAACAATTTCAACTTTTTTCACTATTTTGCATCAAGTATCAAACAAGCAAGCCTAGGCTCTGATACCACTGTTGGGTTTTGAGCAATCTAACACTTCCTAAGTGTGCATGCAACCCTAATAAACCTTGGATCTATGTTTGTCTAAATACATGCAAAATAATAATTTTCCAAGGTTCATAACCTATCTAACATGGCATGGGGTACTTTTAAACATAAAAGAATTAGATGAGATTACATACCTTTTGATGATGAGTTCAATTCCTAAGGAGTTTGAGGGCCAAGCACCAATAGTGTGAATGCCTCAAATGGAATCACAAATCACCACAAACTCTTGGAAAACTTTGAGAGAATGTATACACACATAGAAATCGGCCACACCTAAGTCTCACACAACTAGTGCCACTAGTGGCTATTTCATGCAACATAAGCATGCTTATATAGTGTACATGATTAGGGTGAAACCCTAATAACCCATGTCTTTTCCTTTCCAAGGATCCATGGGTTAAAAGCTCCATGGATCATCCATGGACTTCCATATAAGCCTAGCCCATTAACAAATGAGTGTTAGCCCACACTATATAAAACCAATAGCCCATAATCTAATTAGTCTTCCTTTTAATCTCTAAATTAATTCATAATTAATTTAAGACTAAGACTAATTAAATAACATCACTTCATATTAATATATTATAACTTATAATATATTAATAAACATATGTGTATAACTCTCATAAAATTATCCATAAATAGTTTGGATGAAATGCAACCCAAATGGACCATGCCGGGTCGGGTCAAGTATATACCAAATAAGTTATGGACTTAGACACCTTATCCAACAGTAATAATCTTGAGGGTTTCTGGTACTCCACCTTTACCTTGGCGCACGTAAGGCACTTACTAACATAGGTCGCAATTTCCGCCTTCATGTTAGGCCACTAATAGTGTTGTTTAATATCCAAATACATCTTGTCTGAACCCGGATGAATGGAGTATCGTGTCTTGTGGGATTCCTTCATAACAACCTCCCTAAATCCTCCGATTTTAGGGACCCAAATACGGTTCATGAAGTAGTATACTCCATTCTCCTTTGCCTCTAGGTTCTTCTCCATCCCGCGCAATGCTTTGCTTGCTCTATTTTCCGTCTTCATGGCCTCTGACTGGACTGCTGCAATTTGGGTGGCCAGATGAGATTGAATGGTTATTGAGAGGGTTTTCGCACGACGATTAGAGTACTCCTTCCGACTTAATGCGTCAGCTACCACGTTCGCCTTGCCTGGGTGGTACTTGATCTCGCACTCATAATCGTTTAGCAATTCAACCCATCTTCGTTGCCTCATGTTCAGCTCCTTCTGGTTTAGGATGTGTTGGAGACTCTTGTGATCCGTGAAGACGGTGCACTTCGCACCGTAAAGGTAATGCCTCCAAATCTTTAGGGCAAAAACTACAGCTCCCAATTCTAGGTCATGGGTCGTATAATTTACTTCGTGCGTCTTTAGTTGGCGAGATGCGTAAGCTATCACCCTTCCACGCTGCATGAGAACGCAACCTAAGCCCTGATTTGACGCGTCACAGTAGACTACAAAATCTTCCGTTCCTTCAGGTAGAGATAGTACCGGGGCGCTACAGATAGCTTGTTTCAGGGTTCGGAATGTGACTTCTTGTTTGTCCGTCCATTTGAATGGTACACCCTTTTGTGTAAGCGAGGTAAGTGGTTTGGCGATCTTAGAGAAGTTCTGAATGAATCTCCTATAGTAGCCTGCTAGACCCAAGAATTGACAAATTTCTGTGGGCGTTGTCGGGGTTGCCCATCCTTCCACGGCTTTGACCTTAGAGGGATCCACATGAATTCCATCTTGGCTAACTACGTGACCTAGGAAGTTCACACTCCGGAGCCAGAACTCACACTTGGAGAGTTTTGCGTATAGCTTCTCCGATCGCAGCGTTTCTAGGATTTGTCGGAGATGTTGGCCATGCTCTTCTTCGCTTCGAGAATAAACGAGAATGTCATCAATGAAGACAATGACAAAGTTGTCGAGGAATGGTCGACAGATTCGGTTCATTAGGTCCATAAATGCTGCAGGGGCATTTGTTAGACCGAAAGGCATTACAACAAATTCATAATGTCCATAGCGGGTTCAGAAAGCGGTTTTTGGAATATCCTCTTCCCGGACTTTGAGTTGGTGGTATCCGGACCGTAGATCTATTTTAGAAAAATAACTAGCTCCTTGGAGCTGGTCGAATAGATCATCGATTCGTGGAAGTGGGTGGCGATTTTTAACAGTGAGTTTATTTAACTCTTTGTAGTCGATGCACATTCTAAAAGATCCGTCCTTCTTTTTGACAAAGTGCACTAGAGCTCCCCATGGCGAGTAACTAGGTCGGATAAATCCCTTGTCCAGAAGCTCACTAAGTTGGCTGGACAATTCCTTTATTTCAGCAGGAGCCAGCCGATAGGGTGATTTAGCGAGAGGAGTTGCTCCTGGAACGAGGTCGATTCGAAACTCAACCTGTCTCTCTGGGGGTACTCCCGGAAGATCTTCAGGAAACACGTCTGTAAATTCACACGCTACCGGAATATCTTGAATGTTAGTCTCTTCCTTGGTTTTATCCACTATGTGAGCCAGAAATGCCGAATCCTTCTTTCGTAGGTGTTTTTGTGCCTTGATGCACGAGACGAGACGAAGGTTCATGCTAGGTTTGTCTCCGTAAATTACTAGGGTTTCGTGATTGGGAAGGCGAAGGCGAACGGCCTTCTCGTGACACATAATTTCAGCATGGTGGGGGCTTAACCAGTCCATGCCAATAATCACATCGAAACTCCTAATTGATACAGGCATCAAGTCTATTCGAAAGACGTGTTGATTGAGGGTTAGGGTACATCCGATGTAGATTTCCCCAGTGGATTCGGTTTTCCCATTGGCCATTTCCACCGTAAAGGTTTCATTTAGCTTTTGGGGCTGTTGTTTTAATAAATGCTTAAACTTATCGCTTACGAAACTTCGCTCCGCTCTGGTGTCAAATAAGATGCATGCATAAGTGTGGTTTAGGGGAAACGTACCGGTAACAACAGAGGGGTCCTGAATAGCCTCACCCTGACCCATGGTCAGCATCCTTCCTGTTCCTCCGTTTCCTGAATTGTTGTTGTTAGGGCAGTCTCGGCGGAAATTCCCCGTCCTTCCACACCCATAGCAGGTGTGGCTAGGTCCTGCATTGCTGCCGCCGGTGATGATGTTGTTGTTGTTGCGATGGTTGTTATTGTTGTTTCCCTGATTTTGGTTCTGGGGAGGGTAAGTCCTGCAGTACCTTGCAGTGTGTCCCCTTCGATTGCAACTGGTGCACTGAAAATCCTTGCATTCTCCATTATGATGGAGACCGCACTTATTGCACTTGGGAAGATTACCGGAATAAGGTCTTGAAGCATTTGAAGCAGCTGAGGCTGGAGCATGTGGTGCGGCTGGAACCGGTGCGGTGACAACGTTAACTGCCACTGTCTGCTGCTTTTTAGAGGTCTCGGGGCCCTGGCGCCCCTTCCTCTTATTATTCTTTCCCTTCTTTCCATCACCTTCCTTCTTTTTCTCAGCCTCTACTGGCTTCTCGCCATTCTTGTTGTTATGGTCATACAGCTTCTTTGCCAATCTTTTTGCACTATCAAATGTTTCAGGGTTTGCAGCTATCACATTCCCTTGAATTGGTGATGTTAGTCCCCAGATGAATTGCTCAATCTTCTTTCCTTCCGAGGTGATCATACCCGGGCACAACAGAGATAGTTCACTAAATCTTGATATGTAGGCATCGATATTCGCATTCTGCACAGTGAGGTTCCATAGCTCTTGCTCCATCTTCTGTATCTCCCCTTGTGGGCAGTACTCAACCATTAACATTTCTTTCATCTCTGCCCACGGCATAGAGTTGGCTACAGGGAGCGTCATGGCTTCCACATGTCCGTTCCACCAGGTGAGTGCTTGATCCACAAAAGTGCAGGCCGCGAACTTCACTTTCATCTGCTCAGGGCAATCGCATATCTCGAATACCGACTCCACCTTCTCGATCCATCGCTTCAGGGCGATCACTCCTCCAGTGCCGTTAAAAGTTCGTGGTTTGGCGTTCGTAAAGTCCTTGTAGGTACATGTTTTGGTAGGTCCTTGATTCATCCCGTTGTTCGAACTCCCTGCCCCTTGCCCGTTGCCTCCTCCATTATTCCCCTGATGGAGTTGTGCCATAGTTGCGGTGACCGCAGCAGACACGGCTGCCTGGAATGCAGTGGAGTCAACTTCGGGTGGGGTTGGTCCAGGGTTTCCGCGAGTAGGTCGGCGAGACATCTTCTTGTCACGAAATGGAAAGATGTTGAGTGTATGTGGTTTCCGTGAGGTTGTGGTCCTACTGACTAGGTGTATGGCACGAACTTAAGTACTTCTATCATTTAGCATACAATCATAGATTCGCAACACATAGCAAAACACGTAAGAGTTCACTAATATCATCCTATGCCTCTTCCACTATTGCAGACTAAACAGACGTTCTCTTTTTGGTGATAAAGGGGTATAGTTTTAGGTTCCCTAGATATCACGATTTCATCGGGACATGCATTAGTTATACCTTGGAGGGAATGTAGTTGATCAGGCTACATCCACCCCTTGATACTACTAAGAACAGTCCGGAATTAACCGAGATACTAGCATTATTTTGTTTGGTTCAGCGTTATGTTCTTATTCCTAATGCAAGCAAGGGTGTTTTATTTACTACTCTTGTTCAGAGTTATGTTAGTCCCTCTTTTTGGTTTATAGTTGCATATCAATGTGTGGCTAGATATGCTAGTTCACTATAAACCTGGCTCTGATACCAACCTGTCACACCCCCGAACCAGACGGCGGAAACGTCCGAGGGCTGTCGTGACTTAATTGAATACCATAACATTGAATATATATGAAACATAACATCATTCATCACCATGCATTAATATAGTACAACTAATAAAGTTTACACTGAGTACATTGTCTTAGCATTACATTCCCAAAAATAAATTGTTCGGTTCATAGATAAACAAACTGCAAGCCATCACTGAGTACATTTTCCTTCGGTTTACTTGTTACCTGAGAATACAAGTATTTTGAAAAACGTCAACATATGAAATGTTGGTGAGTTCATAAGCGGTATTTGAAAAGCAACGTTTTGTATTGTTTTGAAAAACTACCAGAAAATCAAATATTTTCTGAAAAGAGTTCATGAAAAAGTTTGTGAAGATCCATAAGTATGCTTGTTTGTTTCTATAGTTGTAAAAATTGTTCTTTAAACTTGTATACATTTCGAAACCGTATGTATTGAAAAACCCTAGGAAAACCCGATGTTTTCCTAACACATTGAATTCCATGTAGTTGTTGTACTATCGCGGCGTGTGAAGTCATTGATTCCAGGCGATGTCGGATTATTGCGCATGATGAATTGCTATAAACACGCGTTACACAAACGACCAGTTTACAACTATACTAATGATCCCGTAGGCGTCGTCCGTACTATTCACGTAATCCAACCGCCCTGACTTCTTGTAGTCCCACATCCGAAGAGAAAGAGGGCACGAAGACCTCGATAACTCCGTTAGTCGGTTAGGGATAAAAAAGAGTGCGAAGGGCCCTTGACCCGACTCGCATTAGAATAACCGACTTTACTAGCAGTACCAAAGGACCCTTGGGGACCAATAGTATAAAAGCCATTGAAAGTCCTTTTACGCTGTGTTGGATCATGTAAGACCCAACAACTCGTAAGGTTTTTAGTCTTCGGGCCTAAAGATCAAGTCATTGGGCTAGCTAGGCCCAACAAACAAGATTTTACACTTTTGGGCCCAAACGTGGTGCGTCGACGTCTATGCACTCTCACGTGTGTAATGATTTCCCAAATTTTCCGTGTATGAGTCGAGTTATCGTCGTGTTAGTAGTTTCGGGTTTGTTATTGATTCGAGACCGAATCAATTCGTTTGATAACGATTTTTGGTGTTGTTGTGTAATATAATTCGTCGGTAGTCGTAGTGCCAGTGTTTGTTCACAACGGATGTATTGAATTAACATTGCAACTTTTCTGTTACAGCCCCTCTTTTTGTTGTAAATTTACTTTTTCAACCCTTTAAATAAATAAATTTCCGGTTTAGTCCCTAAACCATTTTTCTTGACATTTTAACACCAAAACTTACTGAAATTGATATTTTCAGCCTATTTTTAGTTGAAAACAGTTTTAGTCCCTGAAAATACAGTTTTCTCGGTTATAACCCCTCTTTTTGCAATTTTTACACTTTTGGCCCAAATTGGAAATTTTTTGCAACTTTGGTCCTTTTTAGGTATGAAAAGCTTTTTTAACCTTTGAAAAGGACTTATAACACTAATAGTCCACTGTTTTACCGAAAAACACAGTTTCAGCCCTCCAAAATAGAAAATTTCGCATATTGGGCCCTATTGGGCCGAAAATGTCATTTTTAGCCCATTAAGCTTGAAATTTGTATTTTTAATCCTCCAAATGAGTATATTTTCAGAAAATATTTTATTGAAACTGTTTTGACTCCTCTCATCCATCAGAATTCGTAATATGTCAATTTGGGCCCTTTAACTTTATATTTTTAACATTTTGTGTCCAAAAGTTGAGTTTTTAGCCCAAAGAAGATGTTATCAAGTCACTTAGCCATTTTTCTTGGAATACTTTGTATGTAATAATATAAGTTATGCTAATATCATTTAACATAAAATATATCTCGATTTTTAGGAGTTTATGGCTAGATCCATCATCAAAATCACACAAAAACACACATTTAAGCATAGAAATCATACAAGACATACAAAACACATATAGATCTACACTTTCACTTGTATTCCCCCCCCCCCACCACAAAACTTATAAAACAGAAAATAGGGAGTGTGAAGCTCACCTTAGGGTGTGGTTTCGGTTTTTGAAGAAAAGATGGAAGAAAGCTTGGTGATTTTTGGCCTTAGCACCCTTTTCTTGAAGATCTCGAGTTTGAGGTGATTCTAGGATGCAAGATCATGATTTTTGCATGGATTAGGAAGAGATTTTTGATAAAACAAAGAATCTAAGTCATAGATCCAAGCATAACCTTACCTTAGATGAAGAGTTTGTGGAAATATCCTCTTGAAAACCTCCTAATTTTCAAGATCTTGATGAAAGATGGAGGGAGTTTTCTTGAGAGAGAGTTGTGAGAGAATTGTGTGTGTGTGTGTGTGTGATTCGGCCGAGAGTGAGAGAGGGAGAGAAGAAATGGACCTTGAGTTGATGTATTCATAGAAGTATGAGATGTTGCATGGAGATATGTGGGATATTAGTGAGGTGGCATGCATTAAGTCAACCCCTCCTCTTTTCTTCTTGGATTTGGGCCTTGGGCCGAGAATGTGAAAGGAAAAAGGGTTTTTGGGCTTTATTGCCCTCAAGCCCATATAGAAGTTAAGTTGGATGAGTCTTGACCTAAAAGAATTATAATATGATTTTCACACTTTGTTGGGCTAGTTTAGGTTAATCATGGTTCAAAACTTTTAATTTATTTCATTCTAGGCCCAATATGGCCCAAAATGTTGAAATAAATTAATGTGGGTCCAATTAGAGCCCATTTAAGGGTTCTAAGCCCATGATAGTCAAATTGGAAGCTTATTGGTCCATTGAGTCCAATAAGGAAGTCCTAGTCCAAAATGGACCTAACAAGAACTTCTAGGATTTCCAATTGCTTGATGACTATTTGTAGTATTTGTATGATGTATTTGATTGAAGTTTTTGATGTCATAATAATAGGTATCACACATGCTCTTAAGTTTTTGATTCAACATTTACTTGAGTATAGTGATTACAAGACACAAAATTTCTAGTTGTGACATAATCCACTCTCATAAGCATGAATTGTCATTTATCTTTAAATAACATAAGGAGATAATAACATTCAATAGATACAGTTCATGTCTTAAGAGACAATCTCGTGAAAGATATGAAATTATATACACTTAAAGGACCTACTCCTAAATAAATTGCTTTGAGCAATAAACCTGAATACGATACCTAGTAAATGCATCACAGTGATGCTCAAGATGCTTCTAACATCGTACTAGGAACAATTATTCATGAATTCTAGGAAGTTTTGGATAATCTATATATATATATATATATATATTTATATATATATATATATATATATATATATATATATATATATATATATGATAATATAACAGGTTAAGCAATATTCCAATAAATATAGTGATATTTTGTTGGAATAGTGCAAGGCTACGAGAATCATCTTGTATGATCTAAAAGGCCCATGTTTTATGGAGCAAACACCTTTAAACCCAAGAAATCCAAAAGGCCCACATAGATGGATCTTGTTGTTGGATTAGGTGTCTAAGCCCATAACTATTTTGGTATGTACTTGACCCGATTGTGAGCATGGTCCTTTTGGGTTGCCTTCACCATAGCAACTGATATGATGAATTAAGGAGAAAAAGGATTAATTATGATTTATTAATATATTATATGAATAATATATTAAAAGAGAAATAATATTGTTTAATTAATATTAGTCAAGAATTAATAAGAAATAATTATGTAGCTAAAAAAGATTAATTAAATAAAGGGGACTGATTGTGTAATTATAAGATAGTTGCACAAATGGGCTAATGGACTCCATAGAAGTTGAAGTGGACGAAATCTATGGGGAAACCCATTAGAATTTTTCCAAGGCTATTAAGGAGGGAGTCCATGGGCTGCTTAGGGCCTAAGCAGTCAAATTAGGGTTTCCTGGTAGAAAACCCTAATAGCCTACTTATATAAGGAACCCCTAAGCCCCCAAAAACGTGACCAACTCTTTGAGAGAACACTAGAACTTTTTTTGGCTCTTCCTCCTTCTTCTTTGTTCATCTTGTTGCTCATGGTGTTTGTGGCTCCATTAGAGGTGCAACATTTGAGGCACTAAGCTATCAAAGGTCAAGATCAAGAGGAATTGAGATTGTAATTACTACATAACAATCAAGGTAATATCTAAACCCTTTTATTATGATAATATCGATTATTGTATGCTAGAATTAGGGTTTATGAGCTTTGGATGATTATTACATGTTCATTAGACAAACTAGATCCAAAGCTTTAGGGTTTGCATGTACACCATAGGATTGATGTAGTTCTCATAACCTATAAGTGGTATCAGAGCCTAGGCTGTTTGTTTGATGTATTTGATGCTTTACATAATTGTTCAAGCTGAAATTCACAAAAATCTGCATCTTGGAGCCTCAACTCGCCGAGTTCACTGGGAACTCGACGAGTCCATCCCTGACTCGACGAGTTTGTAGGACTGATTGCTGATTTTGCGGGATTTTGACCTGTTTTGGCTGTGGATAATTACCATAAACGTTTTTTTATTGATAAAATCCGAATTTTATTAATTTGGAGTGATTATCCTTACCAAAATAGAATATTATTGTCAAATTAGTTAGATAATCATTGCCTTATGCGATAAACTTGATTTATTTGAATTATTTGATAGATTATCTTGCCATAAAATTGAATTAGGTCAAATTTAGATAATTGCCAATTATTTGATTAATTAAATTATTTGTAATTTGATCTAGATAGTTTTGAAAAGTTTCAAAACTTGCCCTCAAGTTTTGGAATTTAAATTTTTTGATTAAAAAGTTTAATTTTGAAATGTTTAAATTCTAAACCCTAATGTTTTGAAAAATTTCAAAACTTGTCCTCAAGTTTTGGAATTTAAATTTTGATTAAAAGTTTAATTTTGAAAATTTTAAATTCTAAAACCCTAGTTGTTTGAAAAGTTCAAATTACACCTTATGGTTTTATTAAGTTAATTAAATGTATAAGTAGAAGAGAGTTAATAAATCCATAATAATATGGTTTGTATTTAATTAAATTAAAAGTATAATTTTATTAAATTAAACCACTTATTATTTTAAAATAGTAAAATACACCCTTATACTATATATAAAATTAAAAGTCAAATATTATATATGTAATGAGTAAAAGATCAGTCTTACCATTAGTAGGTTTCATTCACGAAGCTGGTCTATAAGGGGTGTTTAAGGAAATTGCCTATAAAATGGCGATTGAATGGGTATCCACTCTTACCCACCGCACTCTTGACTAGTGGAGGGTCGTTAGCCGAACGAGTAGGATAGGACGCAACGTTCCATTATAAGTATAATGAAGTACGAAGTAACTAAACACTTTTATAAATTCCCAAATCTTAGTTACTTTAGGAAAAATGTGGAGTTGGTGCTATTCCATGAAATTACACTTTGTACCCTTGCTAAGACGTTAGTGGAGCATGTGTGGTTAACCGGCACACTAATTGGGCTCTAAGAAAAGGTGGCAAAGGGTGACTCGATGTTTATCATAGATCGATGGAGCGTGTGTGGTTAACTGACACGTCGATTAGGTGACTATAACATTGGGGGCATCATGTATATTTGCATGGTTATCCACAACTTGTTTGTGATCCTCGGCATCCCAGTCACAAACGAAGGGCACACTCGAGATTTAAACATGTCTTGAAACTTGGGCGAAATTAAGACTAATTCAATGAGTCGGCATCCCAGTCACTAAACACTTTTATAAATCACTTGGTATCATACAACTTGTATTATATGATGAATGAGAACCTTCATATTTGGAAAATTAAGACTAATTCGTTGACAAAAGCTCAAGTGAAGGACTAGGAGAACTGGGACACAATGTTGTGCACTGGTCAAGTCCACCACAAAGAGCAATAAATTATTCCTCATGATTTACTAAAGGTTAGTATATATGGTTATGCTTACAAGATTAAGTAAAATTCTGAATTATTGAAAAGTTTCAATAATAGCAGAACGAATAAGAAGAATCAATAAGGAGGAAAGATAAAAGTTTCTCTAATCTGAAAAGATAGGAGAGTACTTTTGTATTGCATTTTATGATCGTCTTAATGATTAAGAACCATATCACAATTGATCCTATAATGACACCTTAGTGCACTAGTATGGCTAAGAAGAGGAATCAGAAATTGTTGAAATGGTTAAATAAAAAAGGATGAGTCATACCTCGTTCCAAAATCAAGTCTTAGAGTCATATTCCAAGATTGTGACTTGAGTGACACATCTTAAGAAGTTTTAACACGCTCATCAAATGTAGAGCAGAAAATTGTTTTTCTTACTCTTGCATGTTTGAAATTGGTAGATTGTGATGTCTTGGATAAGACAAAGAACAACTAATACCAATTGTGTGTAGGGTTTGTCTTGATAAGAATCTGCATTAACTCTTGATTATTTGTTTGTCAAGAAATGTTTCTTGACAAGAGAATCTTATATGTTAAGAGGTCAGTGGGAGTCTAAATGGTCTTGAAAAGTTTTAAGACTAATCAAGAGTAAATCTATTATTAATCACTAGCACACGACTTGAGGTTTGTAACCTATCGTGTTGACAAAATTTTATTTATATTCCATTCCAGTAAAGTTACTTATGCATATGTAACGCCTGTGTTTCCGGGCTTGCCATTTTTAGCAATGTAATAGTCTAGGTTAACCTTTGTAACCCGTTTTGAAATAATAAGAGTGTATTATTTGAGTATTATGTGTTTTGTGCTTAATTGCTTAATTATGTGGTTTGATTAATTAAGAATAAAAATAAGCGTCAAAATTTAAGTGTAAAATAAACTTAATATCTTTGGTTAATGTTGTAGTAGTTGAAATGAGGTTTCCGAATATATATAGAACGCCCAAATCTGACTTCGTATGAGGAAGTTATGATTTATCGAAGTTTCGACTTAGCAGTATCCAACCTGAAATACTCGATTTGGGATCGAGCGGGTTTTAGCTGAAGCATTCTAAACGAGGATCGAAGGCCTCGTTGTTGGTATCGAAGCGATAAAAAGTTAGGCGAGAACGGACGTCAAACGAAGAAGTTAGGAATTTATAACGAAGTTTTTCTATCGCGACCTATTAAAAATAAATAATAAAAATAAAGTCAAAATTAGCCGACGGAGTCTAAACGAAAGTTGTAGAGCGTAGTCCCACCTTCGCGTGGATATAAAGAACGTCGAAAACGGAGTTCGTATGAAGAAGATATGAATTTCCGAAGTTTGTTAAATAATTTGTATTTATTTTTAATTGAAAAATCCGGCATTATCCGAAGGGGAGTCAGCAATCCGATCCGAAGTGCGCCCCGCGTACTCCGAAGATGTCGACACTTGCATCAAGTGGCTTCGGATGACGAACGCAGTGACGATTTCGGACCTGTACGCCCCGCGTACGTGCGAGGCTCAGCCTCTATAAAAGGCTTGCGAGGGCGGCCGAGAGTTTTGTTCATTTTCTCTCTTCTCTCTCCCATTTTGCATCGTTTTGCGTGCCAGAAATACCCCGATGCCCCGGTATCATTCTCGAGCCCCGAGGCAAGTCCCGAGATCCCGAGAAGTGCGGTTCCCGAGTCGAAGCTCTGCCCGCGAGAAGTTCGATTTTTGTAGAGATCTTCCAGATCTGCTGAGGATTACTACTTCTGCAAGTCGTAGTGTTGTCCGATCATCTTCTGATCAAGTGAGTGTATACTACCTTTCATAAACACGATAATAATACAAGTATGGTTCGAGTGTATTAAGTATATTGTTGTTTATATGTGTGAGTGTGTAGTTACCTTCTTCTAACGCATGATTAGGAAGTATTTTATACGAAATACGTGTTATGTGTAGAATTTGTTGTTATGTGTGTGAATGTATGTTCACCCTCTTCTATCTCATAGATCTGAATTTCTTTCTGTGAAATACATGTTACGTAGGTATGCCTCATCTGTTATGTGGAATATATATTGAATGAAAATGCTGTACAGGTTTTAAACTATGTATGAAAATATATATTTTATCTACTAATATGTCGGGTAGAACATGGGTAGATAGTTGGTGTGTAATAAACAGATGAGAGGCCTCGATGTTGTTGTTGTTGTTGTTGATCTAGTTATTCAGCGGAGTATGGATAACGACCACGGACTCTTTCTAGACAGTCTAGTGGAACGCTAGCAGGTTCATAACCTGTAGGTGTTGTGAACGATGTGTTCACCGGTGTACTCTATCCCCCTCATGGTTGCCTTTAGGATATCTATTATTGAGGAAACCCCTTAGCAGTGATGTCCGTCCCGATGAAAATCCTAGATTAGGTCCCTCGAGATAGATGTTATTTTAGGGACGTAAAGTGAGGATAATGGGAATGGGTAATCGGGATAGTGATTGGTTGGTGAAATTAAATATAATTTATTTATTGTGGGTTGAAAACCCTATATGCTCACCAGGCTCCCAAGCCTGACCCACTCAGTTTTATTTGTATTACAGGTAGTGGCGCGAGGGCATAAGATGGTTAAATCATCAAGTTGTTTTGTTTACAAGTCTGTATATGTATATATTTGTTGAATGACTTGTAATGTTATCGTTTATGCTTTATGGTCTGTATCGGAACATGACATCCCGAGTTTTGATTATATAATGAAAATGCATCTCTTGATGAAATGCTTTGATAAATATTATTTTTATCATGTTTTGTTTTGGGAACAAATTCCGCAACTCTTTTAAATCAAAAGGATTTACTCTAAAATTATTTAAAAAGCATAAATGAAATCGGTCTTTTCTGGCCCAGATTTTGGGGATGTCACAGTTGGTATCAGAGCATTAGTTTAAGCGAACTAGGAATTTGTAGGATTTCTAGACTTAAACTTAGAATGCTAAGTGGAATTGTGAGTTGTGTGTCTGTTGGATTTTAGACACGAGCACTAGTTTATTTTAGGAAAGTTGCCTAAAATGCTTTTATGTGCTAAATGTTATATGTTGCCATATATGATATTAATTGTTCGGATCTACGGTCTGTTGCCGACTGGATCTGGAAACCTTATGTGTGTAGGATTCTAAGCGTATGTCTACGGTATTAGAACTAGCCTGTAAACGTTTCGGAGTAATAAGGATGATTTGAATATCTATCGTGAATGAAGATCTAAATTTCACCTTATTCGGTGTGTAGATCAAAAATGGTGAGAACAAGGAGTGGCATTGGAAACGCAGATGAAAACAGGAATCAACCGCCAGTGATTGAGCAAATACCTGTTGTCGCAGCAACACCAGAACCAATAACAATGGCTGCGGTGCAAGCCATGATTCGGGCTATGCTAGCCGAATAAAGGGAGGAGATGCGACAAATGTTGCATGATAATAGGGATGAACCTATTATACCTATTGAGGAACCCGAATTGATTCCCGAGCAATCGGAGGAAGGGAACAATAGTCGCATTATGAGTCAAGTTGGGACTCAAGGAGAACGAAGGAACGATCCGGAAAGGAGAAACAATAAGGATGGGCGAATGTATAAGAACTTCTTGGGCGCCAAGCCGCCAAGTCTTTCTGGAAGCCCAAAGCTTGTTGAGATAATGGATTGGATCTCCGAAATGGAGATGGTATTTGAAAGTTGCGACTGTAGCAACAAACAGAAGACTGTCTTTGCATTTAGACAACTGAAGACTGGAGTCTTGAGTTGGTGGAAGTTGTTGGCAGATACTATGCCACGAGGGGAAGCCCTGAAAATGTCATGGGAGGAGTTCTTGGAGCAACTAAGGGTGCAGTCTTGTTCAGAGATAGACCTGATTGATCTGAACAATGAGTTCCAAAACTTAAAGAAGAGGAGGATGAGCATAGATGACTATGCTACTGCATTCACTGAGAAAATGAAGTTATTTCCGTACCTAGTGCCAACGGAACTCTCCAAGATTGAGAGGTTTGCTAATGGACTGCCTGCCGACTTTGGTCCGACAGTCAAGATGGCAACTACTCTGAAAATAGCTGTTCGTGCAGCTAAAAATGTGGAGGCCCAGCAGAAGGAAAAGGGTCTGGAAAGGATAGAAGTTGGTGAAAAGAGGAAGTTCGATGGAACTTCAGGGTCCAATAAGAAAAACAAGTTCTCGAAGTCTGTTTCGAGGGGAAGTGGAGGCGAAGCGAAATGGTGCGACAAACGTAAGAAGAAGCATCATGGAAGATGTGAGGTGGCGAACACATGCTACAAGTGTGGAAAGCCAGGGCACTATGCCAATGAATGTACCCTCACTAAGAAAGTTTGCTATGGTTGTGGTGAGGAGGGACACATGTCGAGGGACTGGCCGAAGAAGAAGGAGGCAGCTAGACCCAACATTCCACCAAAGCCAAAGGCGAGAGCATTCCAGATGACACTGGAAGCTGCTAAAGATGAAGCTGATGTCGCTTCAGGTACCTTTCTCGTTAACGAATTGCCTGCCCAAATTTTATTTGATTCTGGAGCCAGCTACTCCTTTATATCGCATGAATTTGGTAGAAAGCTAGCTTTGCCTGTTGTTAGACTAGATAATGCCTTATTAGTCGAAGTTGCTAGTGGCAAGTTTGTACCTGTTAGCCATCGTATGAAAAACATCTTAATTGATCTGAATGGGAATAAGTTCCACGAGGAATTATTGCCTATAGAACTAAACGGTTTCGACATCGTTTTGGGAATGGATTGGCTTAGCGCCAATGATGCCGAAATTTTATGCAAGAAGAAGATAGTTAAAGTAAACCCGCCTGGGAAAGATTCGTTTATGGTGTATGGGGACAAACGCAGAGTGAATTCTGGAATCATTTCTCTAATGAAAGCCAGAAAGTGTTTGACCAAAGGGTGTACATCATATTTAGCATTCGTGATCGATGCTAAGAAGGAAAATAAGGTGATGCAGAATATTCCTGTTGTGTGTGATTATCCAGAAGTATTTCCCGAAGATCTTCCTGGATTACCGCCTGATAGACAAGTGGAGTTTAGAATAGACTTGTTGCCAGGGACCACGCCAATTGCGAAAGCACATTATCGATTAGCACCGACGGAGATGAAGGAGCTAATGATGCAACTTCAGGAGTTATTGGACAAAGGTTTCATTAGACCTAGTTCATCGCCCTGGGGAGCTCCGGTGTTATTTGTGAAGAAGAAAGATGGAAGTATGAGAATGTGCATTGATTACCGAGAGCTGAATAAGGCAACAATAAAGAATAGATATCCGTTGCCAAGGATTGATGACTTGTTTGATCAATTGCAAGGTTCGAGCTATTTCTCGAAGATCGATCTAAGGTCAGGATATCATCAGCTAAAAGTAAGAGAGCAAGATATCGAGAAGACTGCATTCAGAACTAGATATAGATACTATGAGTTCTTGGTTATGTCGTTTGGACTAACCAATGCTCCAGCAGCATTCATGGATTTGATGAATAGGGTTTGTAATCCGTTCCTTGATAAATCCATGATAGTGTTCATAGACGACATTCTGATTTACTCGAAAAGCCAGGAGGAGCATGGCAGACACTTGCGAGAAGTGTTAGAAGTTTTGAAGAAGGAGAAACTGTATGCTAAGTTCTCCAAATGTGATTTTTGGATTCGTGAAGTCCAATTCTTGGGTCACGTGGTCAACCAAGAAGGGATAATGGTTGATCCAGCAAAGATTAAAGCTGTGACAAAGTGGGAGCAACCGAAAAGTCCCACGGAGATTCGAAGCTTTTTGGGATTAGCTGGATATTACCGAAGGTTTATCCAAGGCTTTTCTTCGATCGCTACTCCGTTGACAGCTTTGACCCATAAAGGAGCTACTTATGCTTGGAGTGATAAGCATAAAGAAGCATTCGAGAAGCTAAAGAAGAAACTATGCGAGGCACCAATACTTTCTTTACCCGATGGAGTTGAAGACTTCGCCGTTTATAGCGATGCGTCTGGGGTTGGATTGGGTTGTGTTTTGACCCAAAGAGAAAAGGTGATAGCATATGCGTCTCGACAGCTGAAAGAGCATGAAAAGAACTACTCGACTCATGATTTGGAGTTGGCAGCGGTAGTTTTCGCTCTGAAAATATGGAGGCATTACCTCTATGGCACGAAGTGCAAACTTTTCACTGATCATAAGAGTCTCCAATATCTCTTTAATCAGAAGGAATTGAATATGAGACAACGACGTTGGCTGGAATTACTTAAGGACTACGACTGCGAGATACTTTACCACCCCGGTAAAGCTAATGTTGTTGCTGATGCTCTCAGTCGGAAAGTCAATCTTGAAAGGAAAAGGCCAAGAGCGTTGAGAATTGAAGTTGTCTCGACCATTTTGGAAAGTATAAAGAAAGCTCAAAGCGAAGCTTCTGAGAAGAATGACCGAAAGGAGGAACGTTTGGGCAAAACGTTGGTGTTCGGTGTAAACAGTCATGGACTGAAGGTGTTCCAAGATCGGATTTGGATACCTAAGTCCGGAGGAATTAGAGGTCTTCTGATGGAAGAAGCTCACAAGACCATGTACTCGATTCATCCGGGTAGCACTAAAATGTATAAGGACCTGAAACCCTACTACTGGTGGCCGACGATGAAGCTTGATGTTGCAAAGTATGTGGCTGAGTGTGTGACTTGCGCGAGAGTAAAGACACAACATCAGAAACCGTATGGGGGTTTAAAACCTTTGCCTGTGCCAATGGGTAAGTGGGAAGACATTGCTATGGATTTTGTCACTAAACTGCCCAGAACAAAGAATGGTCACGACATGATTTGGGTGGTCGTTGATTGATTCACTAAGAGTGCGCATTTCATAGCGGCCAAGGAGAAATGGTCTATGGAGAAGCTTGCGAATTCTTACGTGAAGGAAATTGTGAGGCTTCACGGTGTTCCGTTAACGATTGTATCGGATCGTGATAGCCGTTTCACCTCACGATTTTGGAAAAGTCTACAAGAGGAATTGGGTACCAAGTTATGTTTAAGTACAGCTTACCATCCGCAGACTGATGGTCAGAGTGAAAGAACGATACAAACACTTGAAGATATGCTTAGAGCATGTACCTTGGAAGATTTTAAGGAGTTAGTTGCTGTCTAAATTGCATTCACAAATTTGATTATGATTACAGCATCCCTCTTCATAGTTCGAATTGTGAGATTTGGCAATTAGTTTAAACATTTAAGACTTATTGCTATAAGTGCTGAAATTGTTAAGACACACATATGAACTATCTAAGGAAATATTTATGAGTTTGAGAAGCTTAGATAAAGGCTTATCGAACCATATTGTATCAGAAATATGAACTTTGGAAGTCAATAAGTATTGCTTTCTAGAAGTCCAAATGTTTTCTAAATACGTGTCAAAGCTAGTGGGAGCATAAATGTTATGCTGGTATGGATATAATTATCATGTTAGTAGGAGCATGATTATTATTTTAAGTGTTGCATGTTAGCAATATTAATTATAGAAAAAAAAGTTTCAATTTGCAAAGTTGCAGGGGTTGAAAAGTTGTTTTGCTATAATTAAGGGAGAGAATATTATACTTCGTTTCGAAATCTAAAAGCTTGGATCAAGAAATTTTAATCATATTTAGTCAAAAGACATATATGGACGTTATGTTGAAAAGATTCAACTTAAAAGGATTCTATATATGGCAATGTTATAGCAAGGAACTCATAAAGTATCACGTTTTTCATTATAAATCGTGTCCCATACGCTTTGGGTATAGGATCGATTGCATATGCTGTAATATTTGACCGTTCTAAAATTTTCCAAATACCTAGGGCATTAAGAGGGAAAAGGGACTAGAACCAGTTTGACTAAAATAATTAAACAACTATTAATGATAATCTAAGGTTCACTAATGATTGGTCACTTGTGGGCAGGTGGAAGTAGAGTGACGAATGGACCATAATGGCATTATTATGATTAGATATGATTCTATTAATAATGAGTTGTCGTATGGAAAATATGGAATGTTTCCATATTGGGAGTTGGATATCGAGAATCTGTGTCTAGATTAGAAACTTTTATGCAAGAAGGATGTTAAAGGGAATGTACTTTGAATGTGATACTTCACATCTATGGAATTGTCTTGTAACAATCACCAATAGAGAACTTTGTAATTTCATTCGCAAAGTCTTGGTGACTTTTGTGCAGTAAGATTACAAAAGGATCGTTTCATAAAATGTTCGAATCTAACATATTCTAGTAGTAGCGAGAATTTTGTATTCTTACACTAATGATAAGGATTGGGAGTTGTGAAACGAGTATCATTGGAAATGTGTTCAATTGATCTATTTCACAAAGTATGGACCATAGGTAAACATAGTGTGCATGCTTGGTGCATGGGACAACTGTTGTTATAATTCAAGTAATAAGTTGATTATCCGAAACATATACAATGAATGTTATGTAATCAATATAATGACTAAATAAAAAGGGTTTTATTTATACTCAAAAGTTTGGGGCCATATTGGATTCGACTATTTTTGTGTTTCACTTTGCATGTTTTGACTTCCTGAATAATAAGATAATTCAAACGTTCCACAGTCGCTCATACTTTGGGAGTAGGTATGAAATAAGATTGTCATGAATTGGTTTGTAGATTGTCTAAAGTGTATTAGACATAGTAAAAGTTTGTTGCAACATTCATGAGTGCTTATGAATAAGATTTGAGCATTGGAATAAACCTACCCTCACTTGAATCACTTCATGGATTTTATCACGGGTGATTAGTGAGATGATAATATCTTATATTCTTGAAACCGAGATGTGTGAGTTGTATTCTTCAAGTTGGTTGCACATTGATAATATGTAAACACACCAGTAACTTGGTGTTATAAAACATACTGTTGTGTGTGATTTGATGAGTAGGTACAAGCGAACATTGAGTCAAAGTTTATCCATTCCTTTTACCCAAAGTGGGATAAAAGCGATATCTATGGGCCCCTCGATGATTTAGTGATGACACCCCTAAGTGCTTGGCCAAGCCGGGACTAAGTTACTGTGTTCAATTGTAGTCTGTTGTCAGTCGTCATAAATCGGAAATCAGGAAACAATACATAGACTGATATAATGATTATAATCGATGTCTCATGTCTATACAATACCTAGAATGGAGGAATATATTATCCCTTATCTAAAGGACATGTTACTGATAAGATCAGAGTTCAACAGTGGATTTTGAAAGTTACGATTGCTAATCAGGTTCCGGAGTCATACACAATATAGTTATTAGACTTATCCAAGTAGGAGACTGCTGTATTAGGTGTCTAAGCCCATAACTATTTTGGTATGTACTTGACCCGATTGTGAGCATGGTTCTTTTGGGTTGCCTTCACTATAGCAACTGATATGATGAATTAAGGAGAAAAAGGATTAATTATGATTTATTAATATATTATATGAATAATATATTAAAAGAGATATCATATTGTTTAATTAATATTAGTCAAGAATTAATAAGAGTTAATTCTGCGGCTAAAAGAGATTAATTAAATAAAGGGGACTGATTGTGTAATTATAAGATAGTTGCATAAATGGGCTAATGGACTCCATAGAAGTTGGAGTGGACGAAATCCATGGAGAAACTCATTAGAATACGTCCAAGGCTTCTAAAGAGGGAGTCCATGGGCTGCTTAGGGCCTAAGCATTCAGATTAGGGTTTCCTGGTAGAAAACCCTAATAGCCCACCTATATAAGGAACCCCTAAGCCCCCAAAAATGTAACCAACTCTTTGAGAGAACCCTAGAACGTTTTTGTGGCTCTTCCTCCTTCTTCTTTGTTCATCTTGTTGATCATGGTGTTTGTGACTCCATTAGAGGTGCAACATTTGAGGCACTAAGCTTTCAAAGGTCAACATCAAGAGGAATTGAGATTGTTATTACTACATAACAATCAAGGTAATATCTAAACCCTTTTATTATGATGATATCGAATATTATATACTAGAATTAGGGTTTACGAGCTTTGGATGATTATTGCATGTTCATTAGACAAACTAGATCCAAAGATTTAGGGTTTACATGTACACCATAGGATTGATGTAGTGCTCATAACCCATAACTTGTTTCTTTTGTGAAGAAACTAGACAATGGTAGAGGAACAACTCCTCTCATCTAGAAATAAAGTCTGAAAGAGACTAGTACTTCAGATAGCTATAGGATAGAACTCATACTTTTCGTGTAACACTCAAGTACTTGGTAGTTGAATGTTAATCTAACATCTGTAAATTGATTGCAAATATTTACAAAAGAGTAACTAGCTGAGCACAAGCAAGTTGGAACTGTTGGATTAGGTGTCTAAGCCCATAACTATAATTGGTATGTACTTGACCCGAGAGTAGCATGGTGCATTTCAGGTTGCATATCACCAAGGCAATTTGATAGGATGGATATTTGAGTAAGAGGTTATTTTTGATTTACTAATATATTATAAGTATAATATATTAACTGAGAAATCATATAATGGAATTAGTATTGATCAAGAATTAATTTGGAATTAATTTAGTGATCAAAAGAGACTTATTAAATTAATGGGGCTAATTGTGTGAATTAGTGAAACATATGGATTAGGTTATTGATCAATAATGGAGTAAGTTTATGTAAGAATCCATAAAGGGTTAGTCCACATGAGTTATGGATCATAAGCCTATGTGTATAGATTAGGGTTTACCTATGACCCTTGGAATCCTACACTATATATGTTATCCTATAGCCTAAAATTGGACACTAGTGTTCTTGGAGTTCATATAGCCGATTTTGTGCCTAGTAACTGATGGGTTTTGGCCATATGAACATTCCTATGTGCACATGCAAACCCTAATGCTTGGATCTAGTTTTCTCTAATTAAACATGCTTTGAATCCAAGACTTCTAATGACTAATTAGGTATAAGAACAATACAAAATCAGATCTTGAAGTTTACCTTTGAATCTCTTGTTTAATCTTGTTGTCTTGGAGCTCTAGAGTCATAATTGTCACTCCTCTAATGGCTTACAAACATCAACTAGCAAAGAGGATGATTTGAGAGAGAGAGAGAGAGAGGAGAGGGAAGATTCGGCCAGGGTTTCTTATCTTTAGAAGAGATGCCGATTCCCCTTGCCCTAGGGGTCTATTTATACTTGTAGGCTCCTAGGGTTTCACCCTTAAACCCTAGTTGGATAATCTTTCCTTAAAGCAATCCAAATCCTTACCTAAGATAAGCCTTGGACGAATTTGAGGCTATCCCAAGCCCTAGAATTCGTCCAACCTCTATCCATGGAGGATTTACAGCCCAAAGTGTAACTATCAACCAATTGACAGTTTATACCCTCTTATTTAATTAATATCTTTAAGTCACCAAATTAATACTAATTAATCTATGACTTATATTAATCAAATAACAATATTATTATTCCTTATATTATTCTCATAATATATTAATAATATCTATTCTCTCATAATAAATCATCCTATCAAGTTGCTATGGTGAAGACAACCCAAAAGGACCATGCACAATCGGGTCAAATACTTGTCTAATATAGTTGCAGCCTTAGACACTATTCCAACAGTCTCCCACTTGGATAAGTCTAGTAACTATATGCACAACTACAATCTGATTCGCAATCGTAGCTCTCAAAGACGCTGTCAAACTCTGATCTAATCGATCTTGTCCTTTAGATAAGGGATCGTACAGTCCTCTGTTAGATATCATGCTGACAATTCTATGGAATGATTAGTCAAGCATTTAGGTTTCTCGATCTCCGATTTATTTGACATAGAACTTAATCGAAGACATCAATTCAGTTCTGACCGGGCCCGGCACATAAGTCAAATCAAATCATCGAGCGGCCGAGATATCTCTTTTACCCTCTTGGAATAAAAGTTACAGATAAACTTCGACTTATATGCATTTACTTATTCATTAATCAGCTATACATAACAATACGTTTTATAACACCGAGTTAATGATGCGTTTTCGCATTATCAATGTACAACCAATTAACAAATAACAAACCATATCTCTAGGTTTTAATACTATATGATATTATCATCTTGCGATCACCCTTTTATATCATATTCCATAAGGTGATTCCAGCAAGCACGGGTTTGTTCCAATGCTCAAAACCAGTTCATAAGCACTCATGAACGTCGCAGCAATCTTTTGCTATGTATAATACCATTTAGACAATCTACACACCAATTCATGACAATCTTCATTCATATCTACTTCCAACATATGAACGATTGTGGACAATTTGAATAATTCGATTATTCTTAATAAACTCAATTATTCTGGAAGTCAAAACATGCAAAGTGAAACAATAGTTAAACAATTAACATAAGACAGTAACATTACTCATAAATAAAACTCCTTTATTTAATCATCAAATGTTAATTACATTTATCTATTACATGTTTCTACTACTATCTAATCTATGCTAATATCATCCTTCAGCCCAATACTCAAGAATGCTGCAAGTGCTTAACCTACTCAGTCCCTTCGTAAGCGGATCTGCTGGGTTATCTTCTGATGATATCCTCTTCACTACGAGTTGTCCTTCTTCTACATGATGTTTAATAAAATGATATTTTCTGTCGATATGTCTAGATCTACCATGATCCATCGGTTCCTTGGTCAAGGCAACCACTCCTTCATTATCACAGAAAATCTCCATGGGCTCCTTTACGGCAGGTACAACTCCAAGATCACCGATGAAGTTCTTCAACCATATTGCCTCCTTCGACGCTTCGCTCGCTGCAATGTACTCTGATTTGCACGTTGAATCAACTATGGTTTCTTGTTTGGAACTTTTCCAAGTTACTGCTCCTCCATTCAGGGTAAAGACCCAGCCTGACTGCGAATAGTAGTTGTCCCTGTCGGTCTGAAAGTTGGCGTCACTATACCCTCGCACCTTCAAGTCATCACTCCCCCGAGGACTAAAAGCCATTCCTTTGTCCTCCGAAGGTACTTAAGGATATTCTTCACCGCAATCCAATGGGCTCTGCCAGGGTTCCCTTGATATCTACTAACCATGCTCAAAGCAAAGGCTACATCAGGGCGAGTACAAGTCATAGCGTACATGATTGAGCCAACTGCGGAAGCGTATGGTACTCGGCTCATTTTTGCTATTTCAGCTTCGGTACTCAGACTTTGAGTCTTACTCAACTTGGCATTACTTTGTATCGGTAATTCTCCCTTCTTCGAGTTTTCCATACTAAAACGTTTTAGTACCTTCTCTAAGTAAGTGTTCTGACTAAGTCCTATTAGTCTCTTACTTCTTTCTCTCACTATCCTTATTCCCAAAATGTAAGAAGCCTCTCCGAGGTCCTTCATAGCAAAGCACTTCCCGAGCCAGGACTTAACTTCCTGTAGAGTCGGGATGTAATTTCCTATGAGTAATATGTCATCGACATATAGAACGAGGAAGCTTACTATACTCCCACTGGCTTTGACATATACACACGATTCATCTTCGCTTCGTACAAATCCAAACTCTTTGACTTTCTCATCGAAGCAAAGATTCCATCTGCGAGACGCTTGCTTAAGTCCATAAATGGACTTCTCAAGCTTACACACTCTATTCGGATGCTTCGGATCCACAAACCCCTCTGGCTGAGCCATGTAAACATCCTCAGCCAACTTCCCGTTAAGGAAAGCGGTTTTGACATCCATTTTCCAAATCTCATAATCATGAAATGCGACAATAGCTAGCATCACTCTAATAGATTTTATCTTCGCAACTGGTGAGAAGGTCTCATCATAGTCAACTCCAGGAGTTTGAGTAAAGCCATTCGCAACCAATCGTGCTTTATATGTGTGTACGTTTCCATCCACATCGGTCTTCTTCTTGAAGATCCATTTGCACCCAACGGTCTTACGTCCGGGCACATTATCAACCAAATTCCAAACTTGGTTATCATACATGGATTGGATCTCGCTATCCATTGCCTCTTTCCATTTCACAGACTCCGAGTCTGCAATGGATTCCTTATAGCTATTAGGTTCATCAAGGTTTATTAGTTTATCATCACTAATATACGTGTCCCCTTCGGTAGTAATACGAAAACCATAAAACTGGGGTTGAACTCTAACTCTTTCGAAACGTATGAGAGGTAACGACTCGTCAATTGGTTCAACCGGAGTTTCCTCCTCAGTTTGAGTGCCAGTGGTAGAGGTTCCTTCATCTATCGACTCTTGAATCTCTTCAAGCTCGATTTGCCTCCCACTGTCTCCTTGGCCTATGAGTTCTCGCTCTCGGAAAACTCCTCTCCTCGCAACAAAGACAACATTGTCCTTCGGTCTATAGAAGAAATATCCAAAGGATTTCTGCGGGTAGCCGATGAAAATACATCGCTCACTACGAGGTTCGAGCTTGTCGTGAGTATCTCGTCTTACGAAAGTCTCGCAACCCCAAACCTTGATATGTGCTAACGAGGGAGCTTTCCCTGTCCACATCTCGTGAGGTGTTTTGGCAACCTTCTTAGTAGGGACTTGGTTAAGGATATGGGCGGCAGTCTCTAAGGCTTACCCCCAAAAAGAGATAGGTAATGAAGCACGACTCATCATAGAGCGAACCATATCCAATAAGGTTCGATTACGCCTTTCTGCCACACCATTCAATTGTAGTGTCATAGGTGGCATCAATTGTGAAACTATTCCACACTCCTTGAGATAATCGTGGAATTCAAGACTTAGGTACTCTCCTCCTCGATCGGATCGAAGCATCTTGATTTTCCTGCCCAATTGATTCTCCACTTCATTCTTGAACTCTTTGAACTTTTCAAAAGTTTCCGACTTTTGCTTGATTAAATAGATATACCCATATCTACTATAGTCATCGGTAAAAGTCACGTAGAAGCAGTTCCCATCCTTAGTGGTTGATCTAAACGGTCCACATACATCGGTATGTATTAGGTCCAATAGACCCTCACCCCTTTCGCAAGAACCAGCGAAGGGTGACTTAGTCATCTTTCCAAGCAAACAAGACTCGCATGTGTCATCTTCCCTAAGGTCGAATGACTCCAACACTCCATCCTTTTGGAGTTGGGCTATGCGTTTCTTGTTGACATGTCCAAGACGACAATGCCACAAGGATGCTTTATCCATACTATTGGAAGAATCTATGTTCAAAACATCATTTCTTAAGTTATCAACAATCATAACAGTTTCATAAATTCCATTACATGGTATAACTTCAAAATAAAAGACACCATTTAGATAAGCCAAAATAGAACCATTCTCATTATTAAAAGAAAATCTAAAACCTTGTCTAAACAAACCATGAAATGAAATGATGTTTCTAGCCATTTCTGGCGAATAGCAACAATTGTTCAAATCTAAACTTAAACCATTCCTAAGAATTAAAGAATACACTCCAATCTTGGTCACAGGCGACAATCTTCTGTTCCCCATGATTAGATTAATCCTTCCATGCTCCACATCCCTATTTCTTCTTAGTCCCTACACATTAGAACAAATGTGGTAACCACAACCGGTATCAAGAACCCAAGAAATAGCATGAGATGAATCGTTAGATTTAATTGTGTATATACCTGCGAAAGACGGCTTGATCTTTCCTTCCTTGATGGCTTGTAGGTACTCTGGGCAGCTTCTCTTCCAATGTCCTATCTTGTGGCAGTGGTGGCACTCTGCCTCCTTTGGGTTAGGGCAAGGCTTAGCAGGATCAACTTTGGTCCCACTAGAAGAGGCACCATCTTGGGCTTTAACCTTACGATAGTTCTTAGACGAAGTCTTCCTCTTCTTTCCCTTTCCTTGTCCAATAGCAAGACAGGATCAGCGGGTGGATTGGGAGTTGGTGCAACAGACTTGTCCTTGAAGTTGCTCTTAGCGACCCTCAAGAGACCTTGGAGTTTGCTTAGGGTGACCTCCTCTTTGTTCATGTGGTAGGTCATCCTAAATTGATTGTAGCTTGGAGGCAAAGAGTGAAGCACCATGTCGATCGCCAAGTCTTCCCCAAAGTCAACATTCAACTTGCGAAGGAGGTCGACATACCTTTGCATCTTTTGCAGGTGCACGGTAAGAGACTCTCCATGACCCATCTTAGCGGAAATCATGTTAGTGAAAATCTCATAACGCTCTTGTCTCGTGTTTTGTTGGTATCTCTCCAATAAGTCTTGATGCATCTCGTACGCGTACATGTCCTCATAGGACTTTTGGAATTCGGAGTTCATAGTGGCTATCATGATGCAATGTACCTTCGTTGCATCGCGCTCATGAGTTTCAAAAGCGGTCATTTCAGCCGGAGTAGCGATTTCAGGGTTGATTTTCTCGAGCTTCTCATCGAGGACATACTCCTTATCCTCATAGCGAGCAATGGTGCGAATGTATCTTATCCATTCGCTAAAGTTCTTCCCATCGAAAGTGACCTTTTGACAAAGGCTCATCAATGTGAAAGAACTAGCAGCAACGTTGTTTGCGTTCGACATCTACAAATAGAAAGGACAAAGATAGATTAGAATATGAATCCCTAATTATCACCCAATAAGAAAAATTAGGGCTAGGACCCAACAACAATATTTACATATTAGAAAAGGGATGCCGTAATCTAACATGCAAACAATTTGAAGGTAAGTGAATGACGATTCACTAATTCTCCACCATGAAAACCTAACTTTAAGTTCTAAATGAATTTGAAAATTCCTAGGTTTAGATGAGATTCATTGAAACTTTTCAATGGCATGTTTAAATCTCGATATGCCCCTCTTGTTTGTAACTGGGATACCGAGGATCACAAAGCGGGTGTGAATTACCATGCAAATTCACATGGTGCCTTCATTGTAATGATCACCTATTCGATGTGCCGGTAAACCACACACGCTCCATCGAACTATGATAAACAATGAATCACCCTTTACCACCTTTGCTTAGAAACAATTAGTGTGCCGGTAAACCACACACGCTCCACTAACTTCTTAGCAAGGGTGCAAAGTGTAATTTCATGGGATTGCATCAATTCACTTTTCCTAAAGTAACTAAGATTGGGAAATTTAAAAAAAAACATGTAGTTACTTTGTATTTCATATTATACTTTTAATGAGAGGATGAGGTTGCCCTATCCTATCCGTTAGGCTAACGACCCTCCACCGATCAAGCAAGCGGTGGGTGTGAGTGTACACCCATTAAGCGCCATTTTATAGGCCGCAACCTTATACCCACCTTATAGATCGGCTTCGTGAATGAGGCCTACTAACGGTAAGACTAACATTTTAGTTATACATATATATATATATATATATATATATATATATATATTAATCTTGTAATATTATATTAGTATAGGGTTGTATTTTAAACTTGTAAAATTCTAGGGTTTGAAATTTAAATTTTCTAAATTAAAACTTTTAATCACAAAACATAAATTTCATAACTTGAGGACAAGTTTTAAACATTTAAAACATGGAGGATCAAATAACAAATAATATTAATTAACAATTAATTCCATAATTGTTAATAAATAATCTTTGGCCAACTCGCCGAGTCCACAATGGGACTCGCCGAGTCCATGACTCAGAAACACAAATTTTGAATTTTGCAAGCAAGATTCAAACAAACAAGCAACAATTTAATAGAAACCAATCTAGTCTCTGATACCATTGATGGGTTTTGGCCATATGAACATTCCTATGTGCACATGCAAACCCTAATGCTTGGATCTAGGTTTCTCTAATTAAACATGCTTTGAATCCAAGACTTCTAATGACTAATTAGGTATAAGAACAATACAAAATCAGATCTAGAAGTTTACCTTTGAATCTCTTGTTTGATCTTATTGTCTTGGAGCTCTAGAGTCACAATTGTCACTCCTCTAATGGCTTACAAACACCAACTAGCAAAGAGGATGATTTGAGAGAGAGAGAGAGAGAGGAGAGGGAAGATTCGGCCAGGGTTTCTTTTCTTTAGAAGAGATGTCGATTCCCCTTGCCCTAGGGGTCTATTTATACTTGTAGGCTCCTAGGGTTTCACCCTTAAACCCTAGTTGGATAATCTTTCCTTAAAGCAATCCAAATCCTTACCTAAGATAAGCCTTGGACGAATTTGAGGCTATCCCAAGCCCTAGAATTCGTCCAACCTCTATCCATGGAGGATTTACAGCCCAAAGTGTAACTATCAAACAATTGACAGTTTATACGCTCTTATTTAATTAATCTCTTTAAGTCACCAAATTAATACTAATTAATCTATGACTTATATTAATCAAATAACAATATTATTATTCCTTATATTATTCTCATAATATATTAATAATATCTATTCTCTCATAATAAATCATCCTATCAAGTTGCTATGGTGAAGGCAACCCAAAAGGACCATGCACAATCGGGTCAAATACTTGCCTAATATAGTTGCAGCCTTAGACACTTTTCCAACAGTAACCTCTCTCTGAAGTTCTCCATTTGTTCATGGTGTGTTGTGAATCGTTTGAGGCATCACACTTGGGGTGCTAAGTTCTTAAAGGCCAAATACATCAAGCTACAACAAAGAGGTAATCATCTAATCTATTTTTATGATTCAAGTATCAAACTATATGCTAGTTGTAGGCTTCATGCTTTGGATATTTTATTGCATGTATAACTAGAAAAAACTTAGATCCAAAGCATTAGGGTTGTATGTACACCATAGGACTGTTGTAGTATACAAAACCTAACAGTAGTATCAGAGACATGGGTTGTTTTATATTATATTGATGCATGCTTAATTGTTCAAAGCTGGAAAAGTCAGAAAATTGCACTCTGCAAGGGGGACTCGACAAGTCCACTCATGAACTCGGCGAGTTCATAGTGAACTCGACGAGTCCATAATTTGACTCGATGAGTCGGATAGCCTGATTGTAGTTTTTCGGGGTTTTTGGCCAGAATTGAATTTGGATTATTATCTTAAACTGTTTTGTATCATAAAATATGTTTGTTCTGGTATGGTTATGATTATTCCATCCAATTAAAAGATAAATTGTCAAATCTTGAAAATTTTTACTAGTTTATATGATAAGCTAATTTTTTGTAAAATTTGATTTGAAGTTATCTTACTATAAGAGTTGCATTATGTCAAATTTGTAAAAGATAAAATTATGATTATTTTATTGGTTTTAAAATTTGAACTAAAAAGTTTTTTTATGGAGTTACAAATTGTGTCATCAAGTTTGGAACTCAAAAGGTTTTAAGGAGTTACAAAAAAATTAAGTCTGTTAGTTATGGAATCAAAAAGTTCTCAAGAGTTTCATAACTTGCCCTCAAGTTATGGAATACGAGAAATCTCATTCATGAAAACATTAACTCTTGTAATTGAAAGGTTTCAAAAGATACATCTCTTAGGTTCATAACTTAAAAATTAATTAAATAGTTTTTAATTTTGAATTTTTATATTTAGAACCTTGATGCTTTGACTAGTTCAAATTACACCTTTATGGATTTCATTTAATTAATTAAAGTGTATAACTAAAAGAGATTAATAATCACATGGCTCAAGTTTAATTAAATTAAAAGATTAAACCACAAAGTATTTAAAAAGTTTAAAATACACCCTTTTACTATATAAAATTAAAAGTTTAATATATTATATATGTATAAGTAAAAGGTCAGTCTTACCGTTAGTAGGCCTTATTCACGAAGCCGGTCTATAAGGGGGGTATAAGGATGCTGCCTACAAAATGGTGGTTTAATGGGTGTCCACTCTCACCCACCGCTTCCTTGACTGGTGGAGGGTCATTAGCGGAACGGATAGGATAGGACATTAATTCTCATTAAAAGTATAATGATAATTATAAAGTAACTAAACGTTTTATAAAATTCCCAATCTTAGTTACTTTAGCAAAAATGTGAAAATGATGTTATTCCATGAAATTGCACTTTGCACCATGCCAAGTCGTTAGTGGAGCGTGTGTGGTTAACCGACAAACTAACTTGGACTAACAAGGGTGGCAAAGGGTAGATTGATGTTTGTCATAGATCAATGGAGCGTGTTTGGTTAACCGACACATTGATTAGGTGATAAATGACATCGAGAGTACCAAGTATATTTGCATGGTTATTCACACCTTGTTTGTGATCCTCGGTATCCCAATCACAAACTTCAAGGGCATAATCGAGATTAAACATGTCATTGAAAAGTCCAATGAATCTCAAAAGATCTAGGAATTTATAATTCATTTAAAACCTAATGTTCAATTTCGTTTTTCATGGTTGAAATTCATAAATCGTCATTTACCTACCTTCAATTATTTGGGTGTTATATTAAGGACTTAAATCAACCAACTTGAATTTCTCCCTTGTAGATGTCTAGTTCTGACAACTATGGTCTTCCCAAATCTTTTGAATATAAATTTCCTTATAAAGATGATATTCCACAAGATGATCGAGGTGGAAGATTAATCCCTTCTTCGTGCTGTAATGGAATCTATCTTCCTCCACCTCCTCCAATAATTCTCCCTAACCCAAAAGTTCAAGGTCACTCAAGCCCTATTGGCTAGAAAACACTAAGATGGAAGGTTTGTGTGTGCACATGTCTTGGAGATGAAGTCATACATTGACATGCTAGGAATTTTGGGTGTCGTTGTTTCAAGGAAGTTGGCTGTTGACTTGGTTCTTCAATCACTTCCTAAGTCATATAGTGGGTTCTTTAAAGACTACTATATGGGAGATCACAACATGACCCTTATTGATCTAACATATTTGCTTGTTTATGCTGAATCAGCAATGATTTGGCGAACCGGTAAAGCAAAATTTGATTGGAAGATCTACTTCCCAAACGTCCATGGACATTGACAATGGAAACATTAGAAGTCCAGAAAAGTATTCTCTTCCCAATGGAAAGGGATCGGCCATGGTCAAGTCAATTTTACGTGACCAAATCGTCCCTAGAATCCAGATCTATGACCCCATGGCTTATCTTGAAGTTTTGATGGCTTTTGGAGTTGGATATAAGCCATTTTGAGTTAGGGTTAGGGCTCATTTCTTCTAGGATGGGTCTTAATGGGTAAAGTCGGAAACTTTTCCCTCCTAGATGTGTATTCGGCCCAGATCTGGAATATGCGACTTAGATTCGAAGAATGATGGCTTAATACATTAAGAAGGTTTAACATACTGAAGAACTCGACGAGTTCATAGAGGAACTCGACGAGTTCATAAAGGAACTCGACGAGTTGGGTCGAAGTGTCCCAATTCTGTTAAAAGGAAGAACTCGATGAGTTCAAGGACAGACTCGACCAGTTGATTTTGAGAAGTTCTGATTCTATTGATCGGGAGGGACTCGATGATTTCATGAAAGAACTCGAGGAGTTGGATAGCGATTCCAGGTTTTATGATTTACGAAACTCGGCGACTTGAAGGGCCTACTCGGCGAGTAAGTCAACTCGGAATGTTGACTTCGACTTTGACTTTGACCAAAGTTGACCCTTAAGGGGTTATGAATATGAAAGGGTAATTAAAGGAAATATTTTATGTGTAGGAGTTTGAGTGGGGTTGATTTCAGTGCCGAGGACCGTTCAGCTACTTTATAGCATTTGAGGCAAGTTACCTTCCAGTAGAAGTGCGTCAAAGGCACCAATGTCGGCCCACTAGTAGTTGGTTATAGTAGAGATGATTATCTTTGTGATAGTTGTATGGTATGCCATTATGTGTTATGGTTTATGTGCTAGTATGCTATGATATTATGTGATAATGGTAGGAGGGGTGGAATAGTCCCCATAACCGGTTGAAATAAACCGGAGGGTAGGTCCGACACCCAAAAATGCCTGACAATATGTTTATGTTATGTATTATGTGGTAGTGGTAGGGGTGAAATAGTCCCCATAACCGGTTGAGATAAACCGGAGGGTAGGTCATGCACCCAGATATGTCTGGCAGGGTAGGCCGAGCACCCAGATATGCTTGACATGATAGGTCGAGAACTCAAGTATGCTTGGTAGGGTAGGCCGGGCACCCAGATATACCTGGCAGTATGTGATTATGTGGCATGATGGAGGAACTCACTAAGCTTTGTGCTTATGGTTTTTAGTTTTGGTTTCATGTACTCCTTCTTCGAAGGGAAAGGAGTTGGCATGATTGCAGCGCAATAAACTAGGATTTCCGCACATGAGATCTTTGGGAGTTATACTCTGATGTTGTTTTATCATGACATGTTTTGACTATTGATACATTGGTTTTGATATGAGTTGATACTATGGATGTTTTCAGAAAAATGGTTTTATAATTAATAAATTAAAAATGAAATTCTTTGGTCTTGAATTTTGGGATGTTACAAGTTGGTATCGGAGCCTTGGTTTGAGGGATTCAGACACACTTTCGGGGGTGTCTAGAGTCAAATTGAGGGTTTGAGAAATTTTTACAATGAAAAAAATTTTTCAAAAAATTAAAATTAAGCGTTTTGAGAAAGAATAAGGAGTGTGATGCATGCAATCGGCCGATCTCAAGTAAGTTTCCCCAAGATACTATACATGTTTGCTATGATACATGATATGATTATGAGAATTGCATGCTAGAATACGGCTAAGGATCTAGGAATGATGCCTTATACGTCTACTGTATGTGTATGAGAAATGCATGTTAGATTAGGGCTAAGGATCTAGAAAGATTCCTTATGTACCTCCTGTATGTGCTTATTGAACTATATGATAGTATAGATTAGACAGTAATATGATGGTCTGATTAGAATATGCTTGGTTTTCGTTACTCAATGCTCGAATGCTGCTTGCTTCATGCTTTTAGGAGTCCTAGTTATCTTTAGTTTACAAGTAAACGAATACGTTAAGTTACATGTTACGAGGACTAAATAATTTCAGAAGGATAGGTCTAGCCCTATTTCGCAGCTCTTGTATGAGTCCAACCGTTGTAGGGGAGGACCTCTCATTCGAAGAATTATCTGGTCTTAGTAACATGTGATGGTATTCATAAGCTAGTTAGGGATGGATCGCGGACATTGAGTCTGCGCAGGTGACGACCTTCTGCCCTGAGGGGTCGAAGGTCTACTCTGTTGCTGGTTGTTTGAGAAAGTGGGCCAGAGACTGGTGAGAGGCAGTCAGTGATACATTGGGAATCCCAACCGTTGATGATGTGACTTGGTCGGACCTGGTGACTAGAGTTCGAGCCAAGTTTGCGCCAGCTGTGGAGATTTAGCAGCTAGCCAGGGAGTTCTTGGATATGAGACAGACTAATGAGATGGTGGCGGAGATTACCACCAAGTTCAGGGAGAGGGCCTTGTTGGTGCCTTAGTACGCGGGTGATAAGGAGATGAAGAAAACCCGGTATCATGATATGTTGAGAGTTGACATTCGGAAGTATGTCAGCTATTTGGGGTGCCCGACCTCGGATGACATGATAGCCAGGGCACAAGAGAGGGAGATTGATATAGAGCACATCAGGAAGAGGATGGCGGAGACTGGGCAGAAGACTGGGTTTCTGGGAAGAAACCCAAGGGATGTGACTTGAGGTCTAAGGGACAGCAAGTCCGGAGCCGCTGTGGGAAATACGGCAGGCCACACGAGGGAGTTTGCAGAGCTGGGGGATCGGGCTACTACAGGTGCGGCAAGACCGATCAATTTAGCAAGGATTGCACAACCCCTACCCCAACCATTCATACATCAGACCTTATTTGCTTTCATTGCAACCAGAGGGGCCATAAAAAGGCCAACTGCCCGAGATTGACATCAGGAGCGCTAGTGGAGACGCCAGCTCCAGCAACCCTGCGAATCACAGATGGCCTACAGGGAAAATCAGATGCTCCAGTGGTGAGGAGTCAAGCCTTCCAGCTTACCGCCGAGGAGGCGTGTGCCACACCGGATGTGGTGATGGGTATGTTTTCTTCTCCTTAACTTTTGTTACATGTCAATTTTGATATTTATATTCTATGTGTTTTGTTTAGGATCGTTCCATGTGAATGGCATCCTAGTACAGGTACTATTTGACTAGGGGCTACCCAATCATTCGTATCTCTTGCACTCAGCAAGAGGTTTTCTGAGTCTTCAGGCATGTTGGATTGTCCTTTAGAGATCGAGATTGCGGACGATCGATCCGTCCGGGCATCAGAGGTTTTTAGAGATTGTGTCCTGAGGATGTACGACGAGCCTTACCTCGTGGATTTGGTTACCATTCCTTTGCGTGGGAACAAGGTCATCATAGGCATGGATTGGTTGAGCCCTGATGGGGCGGTGATCGACTGTTAGCAGCAGTTGGTTTGTGTTAGGATCCCAAGTGGGGGAGAGTTGGTGATTCAAGGAGAGAGGCTGCAATGTGGGCCGACATTGTGTTCACCAGCGAGAGCTAGGCGCTACCTTCAGCAGTGTTGCGCAGGTTATGTCGCCTATGTTATGGATACCCAGGAAGGGGGTAAGGCGACCGTGAGCGATGTGCCAGTTGTGTGGGAGTATCCGGACGTGTTCCCAGAAGAGTTTCCTGGGATACCTACGAAGATACAGGTGGAGCTCAGGATTGACCTATTTCCTGTTGCGGCACTGATAGCCAAGGCGCCATATCGGTTGGCTCCTCCCGAGATGCAAGAGTTGTCTACATAACTGCAGGATTTGTTAGACAAAGGATTTATCAGGTCTAGCAGTTCGCCTTTGGGAGTTTTGATTCTATTTGTGAAGAAGTATGGGTCACATCAGATGTGTATGGACTACCGAGATTTGAACAAGGTAACCGTAAAGAACCGTTACCCACTCCTGATGATTGACGATCTCTTCATCCATCTTCAGGGGGTATCTTGGTTTTCCAAGATCGATTTGCGTTCAGGCTATCACCAGATGAGAGTCAGAGATGAGGATGTACAGGAGACTACTTTCGGGATTCGCTGTGGTCATTACGAGTTTGTGGTGATGCCCTTTGGGCTCACCAATTCCCCTTCCGCGTTCATGGACCTCTTGAACTGCGTATGCAGACCGATGTTGGATCGGTTTGTGATAGTCTTTATTGATGACATATTGGTTTACACCAAGACGCAGGAGCAGCACGATGAACACTTGCAAGAGGTGTTGAATAACCTGAGGAGGAGAGCTTGTATGCCAAGTTCTCCAAGTGCGTTATTTTTGCGCGAGGTGCAGTTTCTGGGGCAACTTGTCAACCAGAACGATATATTGGTCGACCCAAATAAGGTGGAAGTTGTGATGAAATGGGAGGTTCCGAAGTGTCCAGATGAGATTCAGAGCTTCCTCGGTTTAGCAGGCTACTATCGGATATTCATACAGGATTTCTCCAAGATAGCAGTACCCATGACTCGGCTGACGAAGAAGGTTGTTGTCTTTTGCTGGGGGCCTAAGCAGCAGGCAGCGTTGGGGAGGTGTTGTGATGCGTAATCTCGGGTTTGCGCGAGGTTTTGGGAGGCGCTGATCTTAGCTCTGCCAGAGGGCATTAAGGATTTAGTAGTGTATTGTGATGTGTCATCTCGGTTTTGCGTGCAATGTTGATATAGAGGGGCACGTCATCGCCTACGCCTCGAGGCAGCTGAAGCCTCATGAGGCGAATTACCGGCGCACGACCTGGAGTTGGGGCGGTTGTTTTTGCCCTCAATATTTGGAGACACTAACTCTATGGTGTCCGTTGTACCATTTACACAGATCACAAGAGTTTGAGGTACTTGATGAACTAGCCAAATCTGAACATGAGGCAGCGACTGTAGTGGACGTGGTGAAAAGATTACAATTACGAGATTGTTTACCACCCGCGGGAGGCCAACGTTGTGGCCGATGCACTTAGCTGCAAGGCCTTAGAAGCCCTGATTAGAGACATATGCCTGAGGATGATAGTAGTAACCCCGCAGATTCGGGAGGCCCACCAGAAGGCTATGAAGGAGGAACACTTGAAGAATGAGCGTATCGCGGGTCAAATTTCCTCCTTCGACTATGATAGTCGCGGGATGTTGACACTCCACCGCAGAGTGTGGATACTGTACGCGGGCGGTGTGCGACAATTCTTGATGGAGGAGGCACATAAATCCATATTTTCCATCCATCCCAAGGCAACGGAGATGTAAAGAGATCTCCGTCCTGATTACTGGTGGCCCTACAGGAAGCGGGATGTAGCCTGGTACGTTGAGAGGCGCTTAGCCTGCAGGAAGGTCAAGAACGAACACCAGAGACCTCACGGCAAGACGCAGCCGTTGGATATCCCTGTGTGGCAATGGGAGGATATTACTATGGATTTTAACACAAAGCTTCCCAAGACGGTAGGGGAGTGGATTCGATTTTGGTTATCATGGATCGGTTGACCAAGAGTGCCCATTTCATTCTGATTCAGAAGAGCATTTCGGCTGAGAACTTGGCTGACATCTACATCAGAGAGGTAGTAGCTCGACACGGTGTGCTAGTTTCTGTGATCTCTAACCGAGATGTGGGGTTCACTTCTAGGTTCTGGAATAAATTTTGTTGGGATTAAAACCCTAATTGTGATTTGATGAATAAGATGCAGAAAATGAAAGGAAGAAGAGGAAGAAGAACAAGAGTAAAATGAAGAAAGTTTGGATGCCCAAGGTACAAGTACCCAATGCTTGTGAAAAAGTTGAGAAAGTTGAAGTCAAGCATGTTCAAAGAAACCTTAATTCTCATTTTTCTTCGGATAAAAATGTTTGAAGTTGGAAGGAAAAGAAAAGAGAATTTTGTTGGTTTAATGAAATTTATGGAAATTTTTGTTTTCCATCTAAAAGACGGATGTTATTTTCAGAAGATGATAGATTTTCTTCAAATAAGTGGGTAGGCAAGAAACCAACTTCAATGTTAAACCTTAAAACGGTACTAAAAGTCTCATAAATAGTTTTGTCCTTTATTAAAAAAAAGGACAAAATATGGTGAAATCTTACGAAGATTCAGTCAAAGAGGAGAAAGTTTATTGAAGAAATCAATTTCCATTGACTTTTAAGTGTTGGAAATGACAAAAGGCCAATTTTTTTTTTGAAAAAGGGGTGAAAAGTGACATTTTCTGCAAAAAGGAGGGTGCCATCTGACACATTTCATCAAAAGGGGTACAAGTCGTCAGTTTACAGCATTCAGGGGTCAGATTCGCTATTTATTGAAAAATTGGGGGTAGTTTCGCTTGTTTGCTCGTTCCTGTGTTCTTTGAAGCGAAGATAACCCAAGACGCGAAAGCAAAGATGCTTTCTTATTACTCTGAGAAACGAATTATACTTCTCAGCTCTCGCAACGAACCTTACAACCAAAAGCCAAACTCAATATCAAGAAACGAACTTCATCAACCAAAAGCGAACCTCAACATCTATCAAAAGCGAAAGTCAAGAAGCAAAAATCATAGAAGCTAATGTCACGAATGTCAAATAAGCGAATGTTAGATTCGCAGGTTTCTTGTTTGTCAAGCGAACCTATAATTGGCTTTGAAGCGCACCAGAGACTCGCATTTGGTCCACGATCGTTAGATTCGGAGTGAACTTCCTTGCAATCGAGACTACACATGGCTTAAATTCGGAATTGGAATCTGGGCTTGCACTCAGTTTCTCCCACTTTCGTTCGGAACTATGAAGTTGGAATCAAAATCGTCGTTATCAGAAACGGGAATCGGAAATTCAAATCAGAATCGAAGAAGCAAAAAAATCGAAATTGTTCATTGGAACTTTGGCGATCGTATCTTAATTGGAAGTCGACACTGGGAATCGGAACAGTTACCGTCTTCGCTATTGGTAATACAAAGAACTTCTAAGAATCGGCGTCGATCGGTAGTCTGAAACTTGCATTCGCCATCGTCGGTTTCAAACGTATCTGTCTCAACCGAAATTGAAGTCGAAATTAGCGCTTACAATCGAATCTTGATGGGGCGATGGGCATTTCATGAGTTCCTGATTTCGAACCAATACTATCGGAATTTGATTTTAAGAATTTTGACTTTTATAAGTCAAAATAAGTGTTCATCTGATTAAACGATGATTAAACGAAGAAGATGGATTTTTTACAATTTCAGTCCCTGAGTATTTACAAACTTTACAGTTTCTACCCCATTGGAAGATGTTCTTTATTTCAGCATTCCAAAGATGAAAATGGGTTATATATTCAAAATTTACCCCTTGACTTTCAGATCTTCATAGATTTACCCAATTTCCAAAATTCTTTTCAATTTCTTGGGGTTTTAGCATTTTTACCCCCTTCTTTCCAAAAGATTTTCACTACTTATCCTTTTTTCCTTGGTCTTATTGTTTTTAATCCCTTCTAAATAAATTGCTTCTTATTCTATTTTTTTGTCTAAATTTAAATATCGAAAAATACAATTTTTTTCCAGTTTTAATTTTTTAAAGTTTGGCATTATTCTAAAAGAGATATATTTCATCAAATCTGACGGGTTTTGAAGATTACTGGTGATTCTTCTTAGCTCTCTGGATTCTCTCCATGACATTTGTTGAAGATTCAAGGGGATGTGATGATTATTCAAGGGGGAGTTTGTATTTGGAAGATTATTCTTATTTCTCTCGCTTTGAAGATCCTATGTGCTGATGAGTCTCACAATTTAGGGGGAGAAATGCCAACAAGATCGAAAATCGTGATCTTCATCAGTTTCAACATCTTGAGGGAGATTGTTGAGTATTTGAGATATTGAAACTGATTTGGCATATTTGGTTATTTAGGAAAGCCTTTTTAGGGTTAATCATTTTATGATTCCCTACAGTGCCTTTACAATAGAAGTTCTTAATCGAGCACTTCTAAGGCATTAGTTTTATATTAAGGCATAGATTTTATATTTATGGTATATATTTATTGTTCCGTATAAATAATCATTATGTTAGCTTTTGGTGCAAGCTTTTGACCAGATTAGGGTTTTTCTCTGTACGATCATGTGATAATCAATATACACAAAACCTTTATCAGATTACTTGCATATGATGGTGATTGATTCTTGATTGTTCTTGATATTCCGCATTCATCATCTCAGATTTATTCCTAACAAATTTCATGATGAGTTGGGTACTCGTTTACACTTCAGCACGACTTTTCACCCACAGACGGGTGGTCAGAGTGAGCGGACTATCAAGACGTTATAGGATATGCTGCGGGCATGCGTTCTAGACTTTGGTGGTAGCTAGGATACATAACTTCCCTTGGCAGAGTTTTCCTACAATAATAGCTACCATGCTAGCATCGACCGTCCTCCCTTCGAGATGCTTTATGGGAGGAAGTGTAGAGGCCCGATATACTGGGGTAAGGTTGGACTGAGGGTCATGGAGAGTACTGAAGTGGTACTCAAGACCACAAAGAAGATCCAGCAGGTCCAGAGCAGGGTCCAGACTGCTCAGAGTCGGCATAAAAGCTATGCCGACAAGTTCCAATCAGACCTAGAGTTTCAGGTAGGGGATATGGTCCTCCTGAAGGTGTCACCTTGGAAAGGTGTCATCCGGTTCAAGAAGCGGGGCAAGTTGGTCCCCATATATATTGGTCCGTTCAGGGTCTTAGCTTGAGTGGGCTAAGTTACGTATCGACTGGATCTGCCAGCCGAGCTTAGTCAGATCCATAGCACTTTCCATGACTCCCAACTGCAAAAGTGCTTAGTGGATGACTCCGCATTTGTGCCTTTGGAGGATATTCAGGTGGATGACAGCTTGAAATACATCGAGAGACCAGTTGCTATTCTCAATAGGAAGACAAAGGATCTGAGGAACAAGAGGATAGAGTTGGTGAAGGTGCAGTGGCAACACCGCAAGGGATCAGAATGGACATGGGAGCCGGAGAATGAGATGAGGGAGCACTACCCAAAGCTATTTCCAGACACAGCTGACTTCGAGGACGAAGTCTGAGATAAGTGTGGGAGATTTGTAATACATGGTTCCTATTATGTATGTAAAATCATAATTTATTCATTTTTGTATAGAAACTCGACAAGTTGGAGGCCCCAAACTCGTCGAGTACTGATGGATTGGGATGCGGGTTAAAAAGTCTACTCGACGAGTAGGCTGGAAGAATGAAACCCTAATTTTTAGGGTTTTGCACCCTATTTAAACACCTTAACCTCCATAAGCTAGCCTCATTTCCAGCCTCCATTGTCCCGAACCCTAGCCACGAAACCCTAATTCACTTTTAAGAGCTTTGAGCCAACTTTTGTGCATTCTTTATGATTTTGAAGAAGAAGGTGCTTGAAGAAAGAACAAGGACATGTAGGAGGAGAGTAGACCCAGAAGTTGGGCTTCATTTCTGGTTCTTCTGAGGTATAAAGCTCCTACGTTGTCTATAGCATGCTTAGATCTAGTTTTAGGATGCTTGCTTCATGTTTTGATCCAAGTATGTTGGTTTTTTGGGATTTGGACGTCCCATTTGGGCATACCATTCAGATCTAGGGTCTTGAGGTCGCTTCATGGCATAAAGGTTGAATGGGGTTGATTTTAGAGCCCATGATCGTTCATCTATTTTACAACATTTGAGGTGAGTTACCTTCCAGTAGAAGTGGTTCGAAGGCACCAATGTCGGCCTACTAGTAGCTGATTACAGTAGAGATGATTGTCTTTGTGATAATTGTATGTTATGCCACTATCTATTATGCTTTATGTGCTAGTATGCTATGATATTATGTGATAGTGGTAGGAGGGGTGAAATAGTCCCCAGAACCAGTTGAAATAAATCGGAGGTAGGTCGGGCCCCCATATATGCTTGATAATATGTTTATGCTATGTATTATGTGGTAGTGGTATGGGTGAAATAGTCCCCATAACCGGCTGAGATAAACCAGAGGGTAGGTCGGGCACCCAGATATCCCTGACAGGGTAGGTCGAGCACCCAGATATGCTTGATAGGGTGGGTTGGGCACCGAAATATGGCTGACATGGTAGGTCGGACACCCAAATATGCCTGGCAGTATGTGATTATGTGGTATGATGGGGGAACTCACTAAGCTTTCTGCTTACAATTTTCAATTTTGGTTTCAGTTACTTCTTCTTCGAAGGGAAAGGAGCCGACATGATTGCAGCGCATGACACTAGGATTTCCGCACATGAGATCTTTAGGAGTTATACTCCGATTGTTGGGCTTATAGTATTGTGTGATGGGATCGGTCCTTAGCCCAGTTTTGGTTGTCGGTTTGGGCCTGTCCAACCATGCATGTTTTTCTTCTAGGGTTTAGTATTTAAGTTGCATGCATGCAGCCTTTGTAAAATACACTTTTATTTATTTTTCTCATTGAGTTTTGTAAACCTTAGCTCGCCTCTATAGTGGAAGTTCTTCATCGAGCTCTGCTGAGGCGTGACTATATTTGAATCATAAGCATAACGTTGATTCCATACTGTGTTCATAATGTTATTATGTTTGATGTTCATCTGTTTACCTGTGAAAGATCTAATCTATCTGAGATTTATTCTCATCAATTGGTATCAGAGCAGGAGACTGTGTAATTCATACACATCTCTTCTGTTGAAGAAGTTATTAGGGTTTTATTCCGCATTGATTGATATTAATTGAGCCGTCATTCTATATTTACGTATCTCATTAATTGTCGATCTTACTCTAATTGATACAATTACAAGTCTGATCTTAAAACAGGTAATCGATCAAATGCCATCACAATGTCCATGGATGATTCTCAAACCAATCCAATCAACATCTCTAACAGCATTGGTTCAACAACAAGGATTCCAATCTTGTATACTCAAGCTTATGAAGTTTGGACGCATCACTTTGAAGATTATGTGATCGGATCAGAAGATAATGGGTACTTGATCAGGGAAGCTATCACTGTTGGCCCATTCGCTCACTCAAGCACCTCAAAGATTGTCAAAACTCAGAAGGAGTACAATCAGCTTGTGAATGATGTGAAAGATATTCCTAAAGACGAGAAGGAAAAGTTTCAATGCAACATCAAGGCCTTAAGGATGATTAGGTTTGCTTTATAGTCAGATACGTTCCGTTTAGTGAGTTCTTGTGTTACTGCTAAAGAGATATGGGACAAGCTAAAAGAATTGTATACCACTGATGAATATCTGGAACATTCGATTCAAACTCTTTTGCTTTCTGAATTTAGTGATTTCAAACAGAATCCCGAAGAGAAACTGGTTCAGGCTTTTGATCGCTTTAATAATCTCTTAAGTAAGATGATAAAGCATGGGATCGAAATGAAGGTTATTGAACAGAAGGTTACATTCATGAACGGTCTAAGACCTAAATGGATGGCTGTCGTATCCACTGTTAAAGCACATGAACAGTTTAAATCGTATTCTCTAGCAAAACTGGTGGGAATTTTGAAATCCCATGAAAGTGCACTATCTAAGGAAACAAATGTGGTTTCTAGTTTGGGTTCGTTAGTCCTTATTTCTAAAGGGAAAAATTATGTTGAAGAAGAAGAGGAATTGGATCTTGCTGACTACGATCTAACCGGTGAAGAGTATGCCCTGATGGTGTCCAATCCTAGAAAGTTTATTAAAAGAAAGTTCCCAGCCAACAAGAACCGAAACTGGCAGGGAATTTATAGCTCTGAAAAGGTGAAGGAGGAACCGAAGATAGGTTCGAAGTCAGAAGAGTCCAAGAAAGAGGTGAAAATTGGTGGAGACTCAGGATTTGATTGCCATTACTGTGGAGGCAAGACTCACTTCGCCAAAGACTGTATGCTGAAAAAGAAGGCGGAAAAGATAGATGAGGATGATGAGGAAGCGAGCCTCCTGAGACGACTGGAGGAAATCAAGAAAAGACAGTCAGGTGCTAACAATAAAACCATGAATGCTTTGATTGTACAGAGGACGAAGAAGTAAGAAACCCCACTCATGGCAAGGCGATGCTGGTGAAAGAACCTGCTACAGGAAGGTGTTTAATGGTAACCGAAGGTGTATCTCAGATGAGAGGATATACAAATGATGGTGGGATAGAAGGCGAGAAGGAGCGAGAGGACAGGTGTTTTGCTGTGAAACCTGTTAGTGCACAGATCAACGAATGTGATGAGTTGATCAAGAAGGTACAAAATATTCTTACTTCTTTGAAAATACCTGTTACTAACTATGAAAAGGAATTGAATAACTTAAAATCTAAATTTTCTAGTATAAGTAGCAGTCTTACCCAAACCCGAGTCACAAACTCTAACCTGGCTAATCAAATTAGCAGGATATCATCGAAGAGTGAGGAAAGGAGGATGTAGATTGAGCAGAAGGAGAAGGAGTTGATTAGATCTAATGATGAATCAATTTATTTGCAAAGAAACAATCTTAAACTTTTAAAACAACGAAATGTTTTTTGTTAGATTGCTAAAAGACTTTATTTTAATATCACTCAGCTGCATCTCGATTGTGAAATAGGAAAGAAGATACATCGCATGATTTTACACTTACTTGAGTTAAAGGAGGATGAAGTCGATGCCGAAGCTTACAACTGTGAAAACGTTGTATCTTCTGATGAGGTCTCACCTGCATACAAAATTGGTCTTGACAAAATTGAGTCCTACATAAAATCCAATGACCATAAGGACATGCTCAAAAATCTGTTAGATGAGAATGATAGATTGAAATTAAGAACCGAAACCATACAGAAATTTGACTCATTGAATGCCAAATTAAGTTCAGAAAATAAAATTGATGTTGAAAATGCATCTGAACTTAATGAGGATGATGATCTGAGTGAAATCTCTATAGAGGATTTGGTGGACTGTTCATAATTTGTCAAAAACGAACCTGAAACTCACAAAAATCCGATTTCTGAAAATTCTGTTGAGTTTGCTCGCTCATCAACAGACAAGACCAAAATTCTCAAAGCAAAAGCTGTTGTGTATCAAAAGGTACAAACCACTCCAAATCAATTCTACACAGTTCCAGGAGTCACTCCACAACAAATAGCAGAACTAAAAGTTATGGTGGAAGAAGATAATGCAGCTGGATGTGATGAATTCTTCTGGTCAGCACCAATAGACAACGCTGATGAGACAAAAGGCCTCTCTCAAAAGACCTCATGGAGAGTGAAGGGTAGATATGTGTTGGAACCACTAAATGAGCCTGCAAGATATGATGTGCCAAGCACAAGTGGCACTAAAACATGTTTGGGCGAACTAGTGCAAACTACCAGTGAAACATCTTCAACAAAGAGCGAAAACTATGCTCGTGTTCCAAAGAAAAAGGCTAACATCCACAAAAATCCAAAACAGGTGGCAGATCAAAAACACCAACGAAATCTGAGATACAAGAATAATCTCTCAGAAAGAAAACAATTTTGGAGATCACAAAATCCTCACCATGTCAGGTACGAAAGGAAGCATAAGTCACAAGAGGAATCAAGGAACCGAAAGGGTAGTTTCGGTCCATCGAATGAAAGGAACCGAAAAGGTAGTTTCAGTCCCTCGACTGAAAGGAACCAAAAGAGCAGTTTCGGTCCACAACAAACAAGGAACCAAAAGGAGAGCTTCGGTCCTCAAAACATCATCAACCAAAAGAACGGTTTCGGTCCTCAGAACATCAGCAACCGAAAGAATGGGTTCAATCCAAAGGTCAATCAGAAGAACAAAAGTGAAGAGTGTTCACGTTCTCAAACAAGACAGGCTAATAATCAACGAACCAAGAACTCTTCTAAATCTTACTCTTCCTATTCTTATTCTAATTCGTTTCCTTCAAAAGACTTGAAAAGAAAAGGAAAGCTCTTTCCAGAAGACAACAAGTGCCCAAAAGACATCCAAAAGAGAGCTGACGTCAAAATCTCAAAACCTACGTCTAATGAACCTAAGCCAACCAAAATTAATGTTTTCACTATAAAAAGAAAAGATGAAAAAACTTTAATTAAACGTACTTATTTAGTTGATATCTCTCTTACTATTCCATGTCCTATAAAATGCTCACAAGGACCCAAGAAACTTTGGGTTCCTAAATCTGCTTAATATTTTGCAGGTTATTCGTGACGAGCAGTTTGACGAAGAATGGTATATTGATAATGGCTGCTCGCGTCACATGACAGGAAGGAAGGAAGAACTATGGGAGTTTCAGTCTCTCAAGGATGATGGAATTGTGAAGTACGACAACAACTCATATGGAACTATCAAAGGCTATGGAATGATTACGAATGGTGATTTCCCAATAAGAAAGGTCGCATATGTTGAAGGACTGCGGCACAACCTTATCAGCGTATCACAGCTGGTAGTTGGAACTGGATTGAAGGTATCGTTTGATGATGAAGGCTCAGAAATAGTGGAGATGAAGTCCATTAACATTCTATTGAAATCGAAGCGAAAGGGGGAAATGTATCCTTTAAACCTCAACCCAATTCTAGGTAAACCAGCAGTTTGCTTACTCACGAAGGCTCAGTCAGATGAAAGCTGGTTATGGCATCGAAGACTCTCTCATCTTAATTTCATGGATATCAACAAGTTAGTTTTAGGAGATCATGTTCGAGGTCTTCCAGTTCTCAAATTCGACAGAGAACATCTATGCGCAGCCTGTGAAATAGGAAAGCAGAGTAGACAAAGTCATCCCTCTATTATCAATACAAAGGTGATAGAACCATTGGAGCTATTGCACATCGATCTGTGTGGTCCCTCTTCTATTGAAAGTATTGGTGGAAACCAGTATATTCTGGTTATAGTTGACGATTTCTCTCGGTTCACATGGGTGTTTTTCATGAAGCAAAAATCTGAGGCTACTCTAAAGCTCAAGCTCTTCATAAAGCAGGTAGAAATTCAACTGAGGAAAGTTGTTCATAACATAAGAAGTGACAACGGCTTGGAATTCAAGAACAAATATTTTGAAGATTTTCTTGCTGAGAAGAAAACAACTCATAATTTCTCAGCCCCATATACTCGACAACAGAATGGAATCGTTGAAAGGTGAAACCGATCTTTGTGTGAAGCAGCTCGAACAATGTTATGCTTCGCATCCTTGCCCTTATATTTTTGGGCTGATGTAATTGTTATTGCTTGTTATACTCAGAACATATCATATTTAAACAAGCGATTCTCTATCACTCCTTACGAGATCTTGAACAATCGCAAACCGAATGTGAAATTCTTCCATGTGTTCGGTTCAAGATGCTTCGTCTTTAAATCTAAAGAGAATCGAAACAAGTTTGATGCTAAGGCTGATGAAGGAATATTCTTAGGTTACTCCCTGAATTCTAAGGCATATAGAGTTCTGAAAAAAGGCTCTAAGAAGATTGAAGAAACATACTATGTCACTTTTGATGATAGCTATGTTAAGAAGATGAAGACAACCGAAGGTGCAATGCAGGAAATCTTTCCAAAGACCAGTCAAGTTACAGCTTCTATCTCAAATCTTTTCGAGCAATATATGCTTCTTTTTTATGAGCCTCAAATGGCAATTGATTCTGAATCAAAGGCGAAAGACAACAAGGTTGATAGTCTAAGACAAATCATCGACGATGCTGCTCAAAAGATGGCTGATGATCAACCTAAAGCAACCGAGAGGCCAGACATAAGCGAACCTTCGAATGACCGTTCTTCTATCCATGGGGAGGGTCCGTCTTTACAACACGATCAAGGTTATTCATTCCAGGGGGAGAATTCAACGTCTCAATTATCAAGCTCTACTGAAAGTCCAAATGAAGGAGAACATTGTAATCCAGATACTGAACAGGTGTCATCATTCGAGGGGGAGAACACAAATGTCAATGATGATGACATACTATCAGAGTTGGAAGAAGAAATCAATGCAGAACCGGATCCCTCTTATGATCCAAATTACTAACCTCTAATTAAATGGACCAAAGATCATCCAAAAAGTCAAATCATTGGGGAATCTTCAGAAAAGGTGTTAACTCGATCACAGATCAAAGCGAAACAAGTTGCACTCTTTTATCAAGTAGAGTTTTGCATGTTCAACTCCTTTGTTTCCAAAGTTGAACCGAAGACTGTTAACTCAGCACTTGATCATTCTGACTGGGTTCAAGTCATGCAAGATGAGTTGAATGAGTTTGAAAGAAACAAAGTATGGCGCCTTATTCCAACTCCAAAGGATGCTTCGGTTGTCGGTCTCAAATGGGTATTCAGAAATAAGCCGGATAAGGAGGGGAATGTGATTCGTAACAAAGCTCGGTTGGTTGTGAAAGGTTACTGTCAGGAAGAAGGTATCGATTATGAAGACACCTTCGCTCCTGTCGCAAGATTAGAGTCCGTTCGTATCTTTCTTGCCTACGCTGCACACAAAAACTTTGAAGTTTATAAGATGGACGTCAAGTGTGCCTTTCTCAATGGGGAACTTGAAGAAACTGTGTACGTTGAGCAACCGCCAGGCTTGGTGAACGAGAAGTATCCAGATCATTGTTACATACTTGACAAAGCGGTATATGGCCTAAATCAGGCTCCTAGAGCATGGTATGAAACTCTAAATCGATTCTTAAAAATGTCTAAATTCAAACAAGGTTCGGTTGACCCGACCTTCTTTCGTAAGAGAGAGGGTAACCACCTTATGATCGTCCAAATTTATGTTGATGACATCATCTTTGGCTCCACGAATCCCAGCTTAACAGCTGAATTCGAGAAGTTGATGGAAACTAAATTTGAGATGAGCTCAATGGGTCCAATTAACTTTTTCCTTGGCTTAAACATTAGACAGGGACCCGAAGGCATTTTTATCAACCAGGAGGCAAATCTTACACCCTCGTTGGAGAAGCCAGCCGCTGACATGACGCTTTATCGTCAAATGATTGGGTCTCTAATGTATCTCACAACTAGTAGACCTGACATCATGTTTTCAGTCTGTTATTATGCCAGATTCCAAGCTAAGCCACGCGAACCTCATATGCAAGCTGTGAAAAACATATTTCGCTATCTGAAGTGAACCTCCTCTCTCGCTTTGTGGTATCCAGCCAACTCAGGATTCTTTGTCCAAGCATTTTCAGATGTTGACTTAGGTGGCTGTGGATTAGATCAAAAAAGCACCACTGGAGGGTGCCAATTTCTCGACGATAAATTGGTTAGCTGGCAATCAAAGAAACAAACATGTGTTTTTCTCTCCACTACAGAAGTTGAATACATTGCTGCAGCATCATACACCTCACAAGTTGTATGGATACAAAGTCAACTTAGAGATTACGGGCTGAACATGAACAAAATCCCACTATATTGCGACTCTGAAAGTGCAATTAGGATTTGTCACAACCCTGTGCAAAACTCGAAGACTAAACATATAGCACTGAGGTATCACTTCATCAAAGATCACGTGGAAGATGGCAACGTGGAAATTCACTTCGTAAGGACGACTGATCAACTGGCAGATATATTCACTAAGGCTTTACCTGAAGCAAGTTTCAACAAAATTTTGCAAGGTCTAGGAATGATGGAAGCAGAATCTGTACCAAAATCGCATTCGCTTCAATAAAGTTATGAAGCGAAATAAAGCAAACCGAAATGAATCGAACGCTCGGTCTATTTCCGGTTCGGTCTATTTCGGGTTCGACTCGACCAAGAACCGAAATGAACCGAACGTTCGGTCTATTTCGGGTTCGGTCCTTCTGAACTTGTTCGCTTCTTTTTCTTATCAAGGCATTTTGATTGTATTCCTTTGTACACTCTTTTAAATACTTCTTTTTATATTTTATTTTCATAAAATACAAAAATATTTTTCTTTTTCGTTCAATTAAACAATTCTTCACAAAATACAAAAATATTTTTCGTTTTAGTCTAATGCTTTCTTTTGTATAAGTGTTACTCTCGATGATGAAGATCCGGAAGGTATACTTTCTTTTGTATACACTTTCTTCATGTCCCTAGAAGCATGCTGCTGCATGTTGACTAAAGCCTCGACAGCTTTTGAGTGAAGCCTTAATAACATGATACATACAAATCATGTTTTCCCAAGCTAGGCTGCTATATTCACTCTAATCATGAGCTACCTTACTCTACTCATATTGAGCTTAGAGTTTTCTGCTTAGTCCTTCTTTCAATAGCAGTGGTACATTCGTTTCTTATACCACCTTTATCATTTTTCTTCATCATACTTCATATCACCAATATAACCCTTGAGACTCTCAGCATTTACCACTGAGGTTTGTGGTTATACAAAAATCTGTGTTAATGATCTTAGTTTTGTGTCACTACGTACTAAGTGAAACCCACCATTCAACACCATTAATGAATTAACGGTACAAGATCACTATGTTACAAATTTTAAATGAAATCTCTTTTTATTTTGAATGATTCTTCTGAAAATTTCTATTACCAAGAATTTTTCTTCCCCAAGAATCCAGTTAAATTTTTTTTGGGATTTCTCACCTATCCAACAGTCAATAAATATCCCCCTTACCTACTTGTTCAACAGATCACATTGATCTCACAAGTACTTCGTTCAGTTTCGATATTATATCAAGTATTGAAATCATGGATTGAAGTGAAAGCCACCCTTTATAAGCTTTAATTAAAAAGATGCCTTTCAATACTTTTTAATAAGTTATTGATCGTTATTTAATGGGAAACCACACAAGCTCTTTAAAGTCTCTCTTGACTTTGAAGGAAGAGATTCGTGCCCAGAATCAATTGCTTTATGTCTCAACAAGACATCACCACTACCCATAAAAAGTTTGCTTTATTTCTTTATCTTTTACACTCTACGCACGAAAATATTTGATTTTCCAAAATCTGGTTCCATTAATGATGCTCTACTTGTTCTAGCTTCGTTTCTTCAAGTATTCCAATGCTCGATAAAGTTAAAAGGCAGTGATGGTTCATGTGAAATATGGGGTGACCTTTGGGATAAGGTTAAAGCTGAGTCAGCAGTTATCCAATCATCTTGACGATTTGAAAAAGCACTTTTTATGGAATGGCATGCAAAAAGGAAACGTCCTTTCTCTTTCCTGCATCATCATCGGGTATGACAACTATTCACTCTGTCACATCACGCACGGTTTCAAATTAATCCAAGATATCAGCCGTATTTTTCTCTCTCCTACTAGTATGTATAAAAGGATCAGGCACGGTCCACTTTTCCCTTTTATCACTTACATATTCTCTCAAAAGCAAAGAGCGATTTCTCTCACTGTTCACCTTATTCCTCTCAAAGCTTCAACAATGGCAGACTCCTCTTCAGTTCATGACACATCTGTCACAAAACCCTCCTCACCATCAAACCTCAACAAAACCTGATCATCGATCTTACTCCTTTCATCTATGAACCCTACATGCTATATGTCGTCAAGTGTCTCAAATACTCGCCTCTCATCGACGCTCTGTCAAAAGTTGAAATTGTTCCCATGTCCTGCCTCTCATTCATCTATTCAGCTGCTTACTACAACAAGGCTGCTGAGAGGATTCACTTTGAAATCCACAATAAGAAGACTTCCATCTCCAAGAACCGCTTCTGTGCCCTAATTGGTCTCTCTCAAGAACCAACTTTGGTAAACCATGAATCGATCATTACTGGTCAACTGTTCTCCATGTTCTATCAAATGGGGTAGACTGAAACCCTAGCCACCATTACCAAGTTCAAGAAGTCCCGCCTTCTTCCTCAACGGAATGGCCTTTTTACTCTCCTGTTCAAAGGACTCTCTGAGCTTAGCGCCGACTCAGATGGAGCAAGCAAGTCATTTATGACTGTGCTTTATGGTCTATATCACGGGATTGATTTGGCTTACGGGTCCATTATCTGGCAACAACTGGTTCAGAGTTTGTATTCTTCCTCAAGACACTCAGAGATCTCCTGTGGTAGGTACTGGTCCATCATCACTAAGTGATCGTCTTCACGTTCCAATCATGGTGGAATCTCTTCTCTCCTCCATCGCCACCTTTCACACCACCAAGATAATTGTCACGGATCCCACCAAGTACTCCTTCATTGGATCAATCCCTGATACCATGCTTGCCTGTGTATCTGAAGCAAGCAATGTTCTGCAACAATACAGGAAGATTCCTTCTTCAGGTCCAAGGGAACTCACGCCAGCCATGGTTCGCTCCATTGAAGAGGCTGACAAGCCAGCCAAGAGGGGAAAGAAAACTGAGACACAGAAGGAGACGAAGGTTACAAAACCAACCAAGGGGCAAACCCCTAAGAAGCGAAAGTCAGACAAGGTTTTTCCGTCACAGCCTCAACCGAAGAAGCAGAAGAAGCCCGCTCGGAGACTCATACTCCAATCTTCAAGCGAATCAGACTCAGAGTATTTTCCTCCTAAACACAAATATTCTCCTCCTTCAGAATCTGAAAGCGAAAGCTCTGACGATGAGGCTTCGGGTCGTGGTGATACCCCGCCTCGCTCGCCTACCCCAGAAATTCCTGTTCGCTCCCTACCTCCTTCTCCCCGACCCGTTTCTGTACCAATATCCATACCTCCAATATTTTCCATCTCTACCTCTCAACCATCAACCACTATTCCCATCCCTGATCCAATCTTCACAGACACTACCACTACCACTACCACCACTACTACAGGGGCTCATTCCACATCACCCACCCCTCCTGTTACAACCGAACAACCAGTAACTACCGAACCTCCCACAACTACAAAACCCTTATCACCTACCCCATCCACTGACACCACCCCCGTTCTAGGCGGTGAGGACTTGGAATTTGATTCCACTTATTTCAGTCCTTACCATGTACAAAGTGATGATGACGAAGATGCCCCTGTCACCAAGCATCATCTCAAAGCAGTCGATCAACTGCTTTCCTCCTCTTCCTCTGGGGCCTATTCAGATGCTGCTCTCAAAGCATTTTTCTCCTCCGTTGTCCAAGAACATAATGCCTCCCTAACTGATGCAGCTAAGGCTATAGGCGCCTCCACTTCCCAATGCCAAAAGGCCTCACTTGCTATTGAGGCTTCCTTGAAGGACTGCAAAGAAGCGACCGCAAAAGTCGATAAACTAATTTCTGAAGCTCGTTTGTTTCTAGATTCTTTGCAGGCGGCTGCTCAGAAGAACTCTCAAAACGTGAATGCTTCGGTTGATAACCTTCAACGTTCTCTTCAAGCTGAGAGATCCAATCTTGAAGCTGCTCGTTAAGCAATCGAAGAAGCCAATGCCTCTCTGCATGATAGTGTCAATGATCGATTGAATCAACTGGAGGCAGAGTTGGCTGAGGAAAATCGCATCATGGATGAACTGGACAAACGAACCCCTCAACTGAAGATGCAGAATCTCAAACATCGCACTGCAACAACTGAACTCAACGATTTGAAATCTGAAAGGGAGGTTATTCGAAGCTCTGTTGGCGACGTTCACTCCATTTTGCTTCACCTCCTTGATTCCCATGATCCCGTCATCACCATTACCATCCGAAGGCACTTAGCCGAGAAACTCAGACCTGTACTGGACATCCTTAGTCATATTGAGGGTGTTTCGGTGACTGGTGTCTAGCCGAAACAAGGGGGAGAGAAGGCAGCGAAAACTCAACCTCCTCCTGAACTGAAACCAACTGCAGAACCGAAGGATAATGAAGCTTCGGTCAGTAAAAGAGACAAGAAGACAAAGAAGATCGGTGAAGATGACACTGATGAAGAAGAAGATGTTTTTGAAGAAAATCCTAAAAAGCCTTATCAGAAAACAAAATCTACTAATAAAGAGCTTCAAGAAAAGTTCAAGAAGCAAACGGCTGACCTAGAGAAGTAGCAAAAAGAGAAGCAGCTTTTGGAGAAGAAGAAGTCCATTTTTTCTAGAATGGACTATTGACTCGCTTCAAAGAAGCGCCATAAACGAACCAAGTGTTCATTGGCTCGAACCAGTCATGTCGTTTGGGCTTGAAAACTCCAAGGATGCACAATTTGACATGCCGATCACTCGAAAGGCATTCATCTTTCACTACTTTAACTTAACTGTTGCTATCCCTTCTCCAGACCCGAAGGTGGATCGAGATCTGTTGGAGTTCTATCTGGAGTTCGCTCAACCCTAGTACTTGACCTAGAGTTCGCAGAAGATCACAACCGTCAAGGTTCTGAAGCCCTACTCAGCCGGGAATTTTGTCAATGTCAAGTTCAAAGTGACTCGAGGCTCTGTAGGCTCGATTCATAACTTCACTCTGGCTGATCTGCCGAACCTCAATTTCCACGACTGGATACTCCTCAACAATATCTTGCTGTCAAATCCACATGAGTATCAGTTGATTATTGACCATATCAAGCGAATGCTTGTATGCTACATTCAAGAAGTAGCGAAGATGAACCAAGAGATCACCTCAGCCATTCACAAGCGAACCACGATCAAAACAATGGGCAGAGCGGGCGATGTCAATACAATGGTCAAGGGAAAAATCGACTCAAAGTATCACATAGTGATTTTTATCAGGGGCGAAGGTCAGAAATGTCTATTCGCTCTTGTTGACAAACACCTCTTCTCAACTGCTTGCTTGGAGCACATTTTGGAGATTATTCAGAGGTGTAGTCAGAACACTGCAGCCGACAAGAAGATGTTTACTAATATGCTGAGATGGTACATTCAATTTCGGCAGACACTTCTTGCAATCATCCCTCGGTTGTTCAAGGTTGTGAAGACCGTGAAGCCTACTCAAAGGAAATGATCTCTCACCTCTTTTAACGCAAAGGGGGAGATTGTTGGTCTTATAGTATTGTGTCATGGGCTCGGTCCTTAGCCCAGTTTTAGTTGCCGGTTTGGGCCTGTCCAACCGTGCATGTTTTTCTTCTAGGGTTTAGTATTTAAGCTGCATGCATGCAGCCTTTGTAAAATACGCTTTTATTTATTTTTCTCATTGAGTTTTGTAAACCCTAGCTCACCTCTACAGTGGATGTTCTTCATCGAGCTCTGCTGAGGCATGACTATATTTGAATCATAAGCATAATGTTGATTCCATACTATGTTCATAATATTATTGTGTTTGATTTGTTTGATCTTCATCTTTTTACCTGTGAAAGATCTAATCGATCTGAGATTTATTCTCATCATCGATGTTGTTTTATCATGACATGTTTTGACAATTGATACATTGGTTTTGATATGAGTTGATACTATGGATGTTTTTAGACAAATGGTTTTATAATTATTAAATTTAAAAAGAAATTTTTGGACTTGAATTTTGGGATGTTACAAGTTTGTATCAGAGCCTTGGTTTGAGGGATTTGGACACACTTTCGGGGGTGTCTAGACTCAAATCGAGGGTTTGAGAAGTTTTTACAATGAAAACAATTTTTCAAAAAATTAAAATCAAGTGTTTTGAGAAAGAACATGGAGTGTGACGCGTGCAACCAGCCGAGCTCAAGTAAGTTTCCCCAAGATACCATAAATGTTTGCTACGATATATGATATGATTTTGAGAATTGCATACTAGAATAGGGCTAAGGATCTAGAAAGGATGCCTTATATGCCTACTGTATGTGTATGAGAACTGCATGCTAGATTAGGGCTAAGGATCTAGAATGATTCCTTATGTGCCGGTTGTACGTGCTTATTGAACTGCATGATAGTACTGATTAGTTAGTATTATGATGGCCTAATTAGGATATGCTTGGTTTAGTTGCTCAATGATCGAATGTTTCTTGCTTAGTGCTTTTAGGAGTCCTATTTATCTTTAATTAACTAGTAAATGAATACATTAAGTTACATGTTACGAGGACTAAATGATTTCAAAAGGCTAGGTCTAGCCCTATTTCAAAGCTCTAGTCTGAGTCCAACCTTATTGGGGATGACCTCTCATTCGAAGAATTATTTGGTCTTAGTAATATGTGGTGGTATTCACAAGTTAGTTAGGGAGAGATATCAGGGACTTCTTATGCAACTGATGGCGGAGAGTGGGTCGGAGATTACCCTAGGGTAAGCCTAGGATGAGATTAGTGAAGTGAGTAGTAGTAGTGAAAGGGAATTGGTGGAGTCAAGGAAATTCTTGAGGAAATTACGGTTAGATGTGGAAGGTAGCATGGGCCCGTATTACTGAAAACAGAGGATATGTACTAAAATCAAGGAGATATGAGATAAACCAAGGATATGTAGTGAGAATGAGATATCTCGATATTATGTATCACTCTGATGATTGTGTGGTTTGTTTAAGAATGGTGACGACACGTCATGAAGTAGGAGGTTCAGGGTCTGGGTCAGGGTCAGGTTTGGGTACAGGTTCCGAGCCAGTTGATGATGGATTGCGCGAGTTCATTGCATTGGAGATTACGAGAGGCATCCTAGAGGCGACCCCGGAGATTTTCAGGTCGATCAAGGAGGGTATCATGAAGCTGATGGAGGGTCGCCTTAGGGAATTCAGGAGTGACACGGCACCTGGCCAGTCAAGGACTCGTACACTATCCTTCAAGGATTTAAGGGGATGTAGAGCGCCAGACCTCAGGGTTGAAGGACCCCATTGTGGCGAGACAATGGATCGCGGACATTGAGTCTGCGCAGGTGACGAGCTTCTGCCCTGAGGGGTCGAAGGTCTGGTTTGCTGCTGGTTGTTTGAGAGAGCGGTCCAGAGACTTGTGGAAGGCAGTCAGTACACGTTGAAGCCCTAGACATTGAGGCTATGGCCTGGTCGGACTTTATGACCGGATTCCGAGCCGAGTTTGTGCCACCTATGGAGATTCAACAGCTAGCCAAAGAGTTCTTGATTATGAGACAAACTGCTAAGACGGTGGCGGAGATTACTGCCAAGTTCAGGAAGAGGGCCTCGTTGGTGCCTCAGTACGCGAGTGATGAGGAGATGATGAAAATGCGGTATCATGATATGTTGAGAGCTGACATTCTGAAGTATGTCAGCTATTCGGGGTGTCCGACCTTTGATGATATGATAGCCAGGACACGAGAGAAGGAGACTGATATAGAGCACATTAGGAAGAGGAAGGTGGAGACTAGGCAGACGACTAGGTTTCTAGGAAGAAACCCAATGGATTTGACTCGAGGTCGAAAGGCCAACGGGTCTGGAGCTGCTGTAGGAAATGCGGTAGAACATACGAGGGAGTTTTTGCAGAGCCGATGGATCGGGCTGCTACAAGTGAGGCAAAACTGAGCAATTTAGCATGGATTGCACAGCCCCTTCCCCCACCATTCAGACATCAGACCTGATTTTCTTTCATTGCAATCAGAGGGGCCATAAAAAGGCCAACTGCCCGAGATTGACATCAGGAGCGCCAGTGGCGATGCCATCTCCAGCAACCCTATGGATCATAGATGGCCGACAGGGCAAGTCAGATGCTCCAGTGGTGAGGATCCGAGCCTTCCAGCTGACCGCCGAGGAGGCACGTGCCACACTGGATGTGGTGACGGGTATGTTTTCTTCTGCCTAACTTTTATTACATGTTAATTTTGATATTTATATCGTATGTGTTTTGTTTAGGAATGTTCCATGTGAACGACATCCTAGTATAAGGGCTACCCGACCATTCGTATCTCTTTCCCTTAGCAAGAGGTTTTCTGAGTCTTCAGGCATGTTGGATTGTTCTTTAGAGGTCGAGATTGCGGACGACCGATTCGTCCGGGCATCAGAGGTTTACAGAGATTGTGTCTTGAGGATGTATCACGAGCGTTACCTCGTGGATTTGGTTCCCATTCCTTTATGTGGGAATAAGGTCATCATAGGCATGGATTGGTTGAGCCCTAATGGGGGCAGTGATCGACTATGAGCAGCAGTTGGTTCATGTTAGGACCCCAAGTGGGGGCGAGTTGGTGATTTAAGGAGAGAGGCCGCAACGTGGGCCAACCTTATGTTTAGCAGTAAGAGCTAGGCCCTACCTTCAGCAAGGTTGCGCAGGTTATGTCGCCTATGTTATAGAGCCTCAGGAAGGGGGCAAAATGACCGTGAGTGATGTGCCAGTTATGCAAGAGTATCCAGATGTGTTCCTAGAGGAGTTTCCTAGGATACCTCCGAAGAGACAGTTGAACTTCAGGATTTACCTAGTGCCTGGTGCGGCACCGATAGCCAAGGAACCATATTAGTTGGCTCCTCCCGAGATGCAGGAGTTATCTACACAGCTGCAGGATCTATTAGACAAAGGATTTATCAGGATTCGCTATGGTCATTACGAGTTCGTGGTGATGCCCATTACTAGGATCTGTTAGAGAAAGGATTTATCAGGATCTGTTAGACAATGGATTTATTAGGAGTTGTCTACACAGCTGCAGGATCTGTTAGACAAAGGATTTATCAGGATCTGTTAGACAAAGGATTTATCAGGATGTATAGAAGACTACTTCAGGGATTCGCTATGGTCATTACGAGTTCGTGGTGATGCCCATTGGGCTCACCAATTCCCATGCTGCGTTCATGGACCTCATGAAACGCGTACGCAGATCGATGCTAGATCGGCTTCTGATAGTTTTTATTGATGACATCCTGATTTACACTAAGTCGTAGGAGCAACATGAGGAACACTTGTGAGAGGTGTTGGAAACCCTGAGGAGGGAGAGCTAGTACGCCAAGTTCTCCGAGTGCGAGTTCTGGTTGCACAAGGAGCAATTTCTGGGGAACCTTGTCAACTAGCACGATATTCTAGTCGACCCAGCCAAGGTGGAGTCCGTGATGAGATGGGAGGTTCTGAAGTCTCCATCTTAGATTCGGAGCTTCCTCGATTTAGCAGGATACTATCGGAGATTCATACAGGATTTCTCCAAGATAGCAGTACCCGTGACCCGGTTGACGAAGAAGGTTGTTGTCTTTTGTTGGTGGCCTAAGGAGCAGGCAGCGTTCGAGACTTTGAGGCAGAGGTTGTGCAAGGCACCGATCTTATCTCTGCTAGAGGGCGTTGAGGATTTAGTAGTGTATTGTGATGCGTCCACCTTGAGTTTGCGTGCATTTTTTATGTAGAGAGGGCACGTCATCGCCTACGCCTCAAGGCAGCTGAAGCCTCACGAGGCGAATTACCCGGTGCATGACCTAGAGTTGGGGCGGTTGTTTTTGCCCTCTAGATTTGGCGAAACTACCTCTATGGGGACTGTTGTACTATTTACACGGATGACAAGAATTTGAGGTACTTGATGGACCATCCAAATCTGAATATGAGGCAGCGACGGTGGCTGGCCGTGGTGAAAGATTACGATTGCGAGATTGTTTACCACTTGAGGGAGGCCAACGTTGTGGCCGATGCACTTAGCCGCAAGGCGTTAGAAGCCCTAATCAGAGACACATTCCTAAGGATGACAATATTAACCCCGCTTTTGGAGCAGATTCAGGAGGCCCATCAGGAGGTTATGAAGGAGGAACACCGAAGTGCTAGCGTATCATGGGTCAGATTTCCTCCTTTGACTATGCTAGCCGTGGGCTATGAACACTCCACCGTAGAGTGTGGGTACCATACGCGGGTGGTGTGCGCCAAATCCTGATTTTCCATCCATCCTTGGGCGACAAAGATGTACAGAGATCTCCTTCCTAATTACTGGTGGCCATGCATGAAATGGGATGTAGCCTGGTATGTCGAGAAGTGCTTCACCTACAGGAAGGTCAAGGCCGAACACCAGAGACCTCACGACAAGACGCAACCATTGGATATCCCTGTGTGGAAATTGGAGGATATTACTATGGATTTTATCACGAAGCTTCCCAGGACTGCACGAGGAGTGGATTCGATTTTGGTCATCATGGATCGGTTGATCAAGAGTACCCATTTCATTCCGATTTAGGAGAATATTTCAGCCAAGAACATGGCTGACATCTACATCAGGGAGGTAGTATCTCGACACGGGGTGCCAGTTTTCCGTGATTTCTTACCGAGATGTGCAGTTCACTTTCAGGTTCTGGAAGAACTTTCATGACGAGTTGGGTACTCGTTTACACTTCAACACAACTTTTCACCCGCAGACGGATGATCAAAGCGAGCGGACCATCCAGACCTAGGAGGATATGCTGCGAGTGTGCGTTCTAGACTTCAGTGGAAGATTGGATACCTACCTTCCCTTACCGGTGTTTTCATACAACAATAGCTACCACGCCAGCATTGATCGTCCTCTCTTCGATATGCTTTATGAGAGGAAGTGTAGAACCCCAATATGTTGGGGTGAGGTTGGACGGAGGGTCATAGGGAGTACCGAAGTGGTAGTCAAGACCACAGATCAGATCCAGCAGGTCCGGAGCAGGCTCCAGACTAGTCAGAGTCGGTAGAAAAGCTATGCCGACAAGCGCCGATGATACCTAGAGGTTCAGGTAGGGGATATGGTCCTCCTGAAGGTGTCACCTTGGAAAGGTGTAATCCGGTTCAAGAAGCGGGGCAAGTTTGTCCCCATATATGTTGGTCCATTCAGGGTCTTAGCTCGAGTGGGCCGAGTAATGTATCGACTGGATCTGCCAGCCGAGCTTAGTCAGATCCACAACACTTTCCATGACTCCTAACTGCAGAAGTGCTTAGTGGATGACTCCGCATTTGTTCCTTTGGAGGATATTCAGGTGGATGACAGCTTGAACTACATTGAGAAACCAATTTCCATTCTCGATAGGAAGACGAAGGATCTGAGGAACAAGAGGGTAGAGTTGGTGAAGGTGTAGTGGCAACACCGCAAGGGCTCGGAATGGACATGGGAGTCGGAGGATGAGATGAGGGAGCACTAACCAGAGCTATTTCTAGACACAACAGACTTCGAGGACGAATTCTGAGATAAATGGGGGAGATTTGTAATGTCTGGTTCCTGGTATGTATTTAAAATCATAATTTATTCATTTTTTTTATAGAAACTCGACGAGTTGGAGGCCCCAAACTCATCGAGTAGGGATGGATTGGGACGCAGGTTAAAAAGTCTACTCGACGAGTTGAGAAGTCTCAACTCGACGAGTAGGCTGGTAGAATGAAACCCTAATTTTTAGGGTTTTGCACCCTATTTAAACACCTTAACCTCCATAAGTTGGCCTCATTTCCAGCCTCTATTGTCCCGAACCCTAGCCACGAAACCCTAATTCACTTTTAAGAGCTTTGAGCCAACTTTTGTGCATTCTTTGTGATTCTAAAGAAGAAGATGCTTGAAGAAAGAGCAAGGACGTGTAGGAGGAGAGTAGATCTAGAAGTTGGGCTTCTTTTCTGGTTCTTCTGAGGTATAAAGCTCCTACGTTGTCTATAGCATGCTTAGATCTAGTTTTAGGATGCTTTCTTCATGTTTTGATCCAAGTATGTTGGTTTTTTGGGATTTGGACGTCCCATTTGGGCAAACCCTTCAAATCTAGGGTCTTGAGGGGACTTCATGGCATAAAGGTGCCAACTTTATGGCCATGGAAGTCCCATGAAACTTTTAGACCATCTTTTTGGTCTTTTGAGGCAAGTAGGTCATGCATGCAAGTGAAGATAGGAATGTTGACTTTGACTAGAATGTTGACTTTGACTACAATGTTGACTTTGACTTTGACTTTGATCAAAGTTGACCCTTAAGGGGTTATGAGTATGAAAGGGTAGTTAAAGGAAATATTTTATGTGTAGGAGTTTGAGTGGGGTTGATTTCAGAACCAAGGACCGTTCAGCTACTTTACAACATTTGAGGTGATTTACCTTCCAGTAGAAGTGGGTTGAAGGCACCAATGTCGGCCCACTAGTAGCTGATTATAGTAGAGATGATTATCTTTATGACAATTGTATGGTATGCCATTCTCTGTTATGCTTTATGTGCTAGTATGCTATGATATTATGTGATAGTGGTAGGGGTGAAATAGTCCCCAGAACCGGTTGAAATAAACTGGAGAGTAGGTTGGGCACCCAAATATGCCTGATAGTACGTTTATGCTATGTATTATATGGTAGTGGTAGCGGTGAAATAGTCCCCATAACCGGTTGAGATAAACCAGAGAGTTGGTCGGGCACCCAAATATGCCTGGAAACGTAGGTCGAGCACCCATATATGCTTGACAAGGTAGGTCGGGCACCCAAATATGCATGACAGGGTAGGCCAGGCACCCAGATATCCTAACAGTATGTGATTATGTGGTATGATGGGGGAACTCACTAAGATTTGTGCGTACGGTTTTTAGTTTAGGTTTCAGGTACTTCTTCTTCGAATGGAAAGGAGCTGGCATGATTGCAGCGCATCACACTAGGATTTCTGCACATAAGATCTTTGGGAGTTATACTCTAATGTTGTTTTATCATGACATGTTTTGACTAATTATACATTAGTTTTGATATGAGTTGATACTATGGATGTTTTTCAGACAAATGGTTTTATAATTATTAAATTAAGAATGAAATTTTTGGTCTTGAATTTTCGGATGTTACAATTTTGATTTTTTGAAATCCAACTGAAGTATCCATGAAGGTTAGGATTTCATGACTTGTAGTTGAATCTACAAAATAATTTATATGTAGAAGGGGAAATGGATCTATATATGAGGCTTTATTAAGATCCGTGAAATCCACACATACTCTCCATTTTCCATTCTTCTTTGCGACTACCACCACGTTGGCCAACCATCTTGAGAACTTTACTTCTTTGAACATCTTACCCTTGAGCAATCTTTCAACCTCCTCTTGGATGATCAAGTTTCTTTCAGGAGCGAATTTACTTTTTTTTTATCATCTGGCTTGACACTTGGATCAATATTCAGCTTGTGAGTTATTACATCTTTAGATATACCTTCCATATCTTCATGTTTCCAACAAAATCTTGATTTCCTATTTTTTCAGGAACTTGCTAATATATTTCTCAAGATCTTGGTCAAGTTCTATGTCCAATAACACTTTGATTTCAGGATCCTCAAGATTTAACAAGACTTCTTTGACTTCACTTTCCTCGGATTTCATAACATTTCGTTCCTTTTATTTAATTTCTATGCTTGTCTGGGAGTAGTTGAGTTTTTCATTGAAGTGCTATAGCAATCTTTAGCTTCTTGATGGTCGCTATTGATCTTGACTATTCCCCATGGTGTTGGTATCTTCATACATTGATGGTAAGTTGAGGGGACAACTTTCTTGTCGTGGATCCAACCCCTGCCTAAGATAATGTTGTAGAAAGACAAAGAATCAAAAACATAAAAAACTTTAAATAAATTTAACTCCCTCTATATATTGGCATTATGATATCTCCAATGGCATTCTTGATTTCACTACTGAATCCTACAAGGACTGAGGATCTTTGGACTATCTCAAATTTTGGGATGTTTATCTTGATGAGTGCTTCTAACAGGATAATATTGATTGAGTTTCCACTATCTATCAATATCCTCTAAACAAAATGGTTAGCCACATGTAATGTTATGAATAGACCATCATGGTGTATATCTAGGACATTCTCGTAGTTATCTTCGTCAAAAGACATCTCCTTCGTGTCGATCAATAATGCATTCTTTCTTGGCTTGTATTACTTCTCCATCTTGGAACTTTTTGCACGTCTTTTAGTTGTAGAATAAAATGGTCCTCAGATGTTAGATACACCAGAGATAAATTTAATTATTGTGGCGTATGAGGGTGGAGATGCTACTCTTGGCGGAACAATTGCAAGATCTTGGGATCTTTGGCCATTCTTGTCCTTTCTTCTTCCCAAGAGTTCCTTTAAGTGTCCTTTGGTTAACAAGTAACTAGTTTCTTTTCTAAGAGAGAAGAAATCTTCAGGAAGATGTCTGAAGTGTTCACGATAAGCACACCACTTGGATTTATCTTTCCATCCTGGGGTCTAGGTCAGCATGGATATGATCTCATTGTTCGAGACCATAATTGGTATTTTTTGGGTTTTACTTCCTGAAAATTAAACAAATGAGGATGTTGGAATGGTCCTTTTAGGGATCTCAATATTCTTTCTTTATGACGTGACAGCAAGAGGTAGGGTTAGGCTCAAACTAGCAGATATGGATGGAATAATGCTAGAAGTGGATTTTGGTAAAGAAAACATTTTTTGTGTAAAAATGTGTAAGTGATTGAACATATGAAAAAAGAAACTTTTTGGGTAACTTTAACAACATTTATCCCACGGATGGCGCCAATTTGTTCTGGTAAAAAATTAACAAACTAATTTTGTAAGGAATTTAGTAAGTGTGGTGTGATTTTCGAAATAAGGTAAATAAATTCAAAGTGCTTAAGATTTTGAGATGTGTAGAAAATATTGGCCGTGCCTAAGATCCCGGGTAGAAAACTATGATGCTTAGAAAAGTATTTGGTTAAAATATAATATCTGCTAAGATAAATAAGTATATTTTGGGATAAAATATTGCTTAATAGATTTAATAAGTATAATTATGCAATAAAGTTTAATATACTAAAAATATAGTAAGATACCATAAGATACGTTAACGATTTTAGAAATATAAACATATGAATATACAAAAGAATAAAGGAAAAAGATTGTATTTGAGAAAGCAACAAGTAAATAAAGTAAATTCAAGAAAATAGTGGGTTACAAGGAAACCCCTTAATCATTTTGGATCTCTATTATAAAACCTTGGGAGGTGATGAGATCACCTGCCTTAAAACTTATATTAAAATGAAATCAAGTTACAGGTGCTAGCTGATCTAAGAAATGAAGTGCATCTGCTCAAGTTTCGAGAGAATTAGAGAGGTATTAGCAGTGGAAGTGTGTTGTTGTGTGCATCGATCAACTAGTCTTTATATACATAAGAATAATAACTATAATTTTGACATTCTTGGGATTATCCTTGATCTTTGCATGAACAGGATTTCACGAGAATCTTCAATGTTCATGAAGCATTGACAACATGTGGTTTGTCTTCTTCTATTCGTCTTTCATCGAGCCTTAACTTCCTACATAAGATTTCCCGAGAACCATGATGGTCGTCCAAGTTATTGATTAATTCTACGATCTGGGGCCCACTCGTGATGTTAGTACTAGTTCAAGATATACAAATACTAAGTCAAATTTTGTACGTACAACATATATGAAACACAAAGTGTTAATATTCTAAAATTTTATACAAATCAAGTTTAACGAATCTAATTAACTAAGTTCCTTCATTAGATAAAGCATGAAAGTCATGTGGGAGCTATATGACCTTGTTATTCTAAGTGATGTGATTTGATTGAAATTTAGTATTTGGAAAAGAGAACAGTATAAGCAACATATACTATGATATCTTTATACACTGGATATGATCTTTTCTTAAATAATCGGTGTGTTCTATATTAGCATGTTTCATCCTTGAATAACCTAGTTATTATATATGTCCATAGTCGTTCATAGTTGTCAGATATTTGTGACAACCCGATATTCCGAGTCAATGTAATGTTCAAAAATTCGAATAGTATAATCTATTTTGGAATCAATAAAAATAATGTCAAAAATGAAATGTTCAAAAGTCTCAATTGATATACATAAAATGTTAGATATCGTGTCAAGGTTTTCAGAAATATAAAGAACACTCAAATCCGAGTTATAACGAAGTAGTTATGACCAATCAAAGATTCGCGACTAAACTGATAAAACATTGTTGAGCGAAAAAAATTGAAATTTCAATAAAATACTTTTTAGCCTTAAGTATCTAAATGAAATTCATAGATATCCCTAAACTGTGATCACACATAAAAACAACGCCCAAATCTGACTTCATATGAGGAAGTTATGATTTTTTGAAGTTTTGGATATAGCAGTAGACAGCTAAAAACTCGAAATAGAGATCGAGTGACTTTTTGCCAACATGACCTAAATGAGAATCGAAGACCTCATCGATGGTATTACAGCGGTGAAAAGTCTGAAGAAAACGGACGTCGGATGAAGAAGTTATGGATTTTAACGGACTTTTCCAGTCCTGGCCAGTTAAAAATATATTATTAAAAATAAAGACAAAACTAACTGACGCATGCATATAAAGAACATCAAAAACGGAGCTCGTATGCGAAAGTTACAGATTTTACAAGTTTGAGGCACACAAACCAAGACAATTTACGCCCAGCGTACCCTCGTACACCCAGCGTACTCGGGTGGTAGGCCTCGGCTCGTCCACGTCGCTCCGGGTCCCATCCAATGCTTCATCCGAGGATGGGGTAAGCCATGACACATGCGAACGCGCCGCGTAACTTCGCTGGTACGCCCCATGTACGCGAGGGTTCCAACCCCTATAAAAGGGATGCGAGAGTTCCGAGTTTCTTTGCTCATTTTCTTTTCTTCTCTCGTGTTTTTACCTCATTTTGCATGCAAGTTATATTCAGAAGTCCCGGTTCTCATATCCAAGCCCCGAAGGAAGTTTTACGCTCTCGAGATTCCCGAGAATCCTGAGAAATCCACTTTCTTCTGTCGAAGTTCTGCTCGATTATTGCCTTATCTTCTTCAACCTGCCTCTTCAACCAAGTGAGTTCATACCCCTACATTTTCCTATTTTCTTTAGTTTCCAGGGGGGAATACAAGTTAACACACCAAAACATATTTGAAACTTAGCTTGACAGCGTACAATAGCAAAATTGTGGCCTGTTTACAGGCTGTTTTACCCAACCTTAACTTGATATTTTTACAAATTTGTCGAGTACATGTTTAAGAGTTATCCACACCTTGCAACATGCTGAGGAAGGTGTGTACCGCTTACACTCATTATTTCAAATGTCATTTTATGGTAATACAAGGACTTGCATAACAAGGTTTCATTCAAACACACACAACACTTTTGATAAACTATAATAGGTATAGTTTGAACACTTCGTTTGACAAAGAAATAGTAACTTAATCGACTTACAAAACAAATACTTCATTGCACACTACGTGAACTTGTTAATAAATAAACTTACGAGACATTCTCCTTTAGGGTACTCCTAAGTACCACAGAAAAGTCCTGTAGTTATAATCAGAATCTCTTGGAGTGAGAACGTGATAGTTGTGTATAGATCTATACTGGGTCTGACAAACTTGCACCTAAGCTGCTTGCAACAGCTAGACCGGCAGCTCTGGGGTGACAAGTGTCATAACATTCGGACGCCTGAAGAACGTCGCATACGAGGTCATCTAGTCTTTAGTATGATTATAACATCTCATAAGTGTGACGATTTACTTACATATACTAAGTCTCGGTTCAGTTGAGACTAAAACAAATCTTTTTGAAAATATTAGATTTTCTGGTAACAAACTTAAAGGAACTACATTCATTCTTCACTCATAAATTGCTGATGAACTCACCGGCTTTATGTTGATACTCTCTTTTCAAAACAACTTGTATTCTCAGGTAATCAGTAATTCAGGTAACCACAATATTTCTGAAGTCAAGACGCTAAGGCGTAGATTCTTTTGCTATATTTTGAACATCATATGTAATTTATTTTCAAACATGTATTTTGGAAACAATGTAACCTTTTAAATTATATATATGATGGTTGTGTTTGACTTTATTCACAATGGCTATGATACTAAACATGACGTCCTCCGCCCCCGAACGTTTCCGCCGTTCAGGTCTGCGGGTTTGACAATCTTGTAGCACCTGGTTCCTAGTATGTATTTCATTCAAGTATTTTTCATAATTTGGACTAAGACTCGGCGAGTTGATGGCCCAAATCATCGAGTAGTAGAGACTTAGACCCGGGGGTTAAGTGGCGGACTCGTCAAGTCGGCGGCATTACTTGACAAGTAGACTCTGGCTGGACAAAACCCTAATCCAAGGGTTTGCACGCTATTTAGACGTCTTATACAGCCTCCCTCGTCCCTTATGCTCTCAGAACTCCCTCAAATCAAATCCTAATCATTCTTGATGAAGATCTAAGGCCTTTTTGGAGATTCTTGGTGGTTTGTGGTGGCAAGAAGGAAGGTGAAGCTTGAGGAATCAAGAGGTTGCCTAGAGGAGTCTAACTTGTGCATCATCTACAGTCCTTGGAAGGTATAAAGTCGTCACCTTGATCTTTCTTGCATTAGATCCCTTTTTGGGGAGATTTAGGGCTTTTATAAGCCATTCTTGGTGACCAACCATGATTTCAAGCATGGTGGGGGTTAAGTTTTCAGATCTAGGCTCATTAAAGGGTTAAAAGGCACAAAGGGACTGCCTTTGCACCCATGGAAAGCCTCATGCAACTCAAGAGCTTCCCTTAGGGTCTTTTTAGCTCATAATCCCATGCATGCACGTAAAGTTCGTAACTTTACGTGTTAGATCAATCTTAGGAGCCTAGATCTATCATTTAGATAAGTGTTGTACATCAGAAATCAAGAAATGAGACTTGGACAACCTCGACTCGGCGAGTTATTCTTGGGATTCGGTGAATCCGAGGCTTGACTTCCCTTTTCTGTTAGGGTTCAATGGAACCTAGTGAGTGTTAGAATGGCCTTGGAAGGGTCCGGGGGAGTGACCCGATGCATTGGACTTAGCCATAATCCTGGAGTTCATAGGACTCGACGAGTGCATGAGCAGACTCGGCGAGTCCAAGGAAATCTCCCAACTGTTGAAGATGAACTCGACAAGTTGTTCATACAACTCGGCGAGTTGGATGAAGGTTCATTCGAGGTTGTTTTAGAAGGAGAACTCATCGAGTCATTGCTAAACTCGACGAGTAGAGGTAAAATACTCGATGAGTTGGAGGCCCAACTCGGCGAGTGAGGTAAACTAGAAGTTGACTTTGACTTTGACTTTGACTTGGTCAGGGGTAAAATAGTCATTTTACCGTAAGAACAGTCATCAGTGTCTGACTAAGTGTTTTATGGGAATTATAGTCGGAGGATCACTGGCGCAGCAGTTAGATATCTGTCGATCAGCTTTTTAGCAGTCAGCCTTACGAGGTGAGTTACCTTCCAGTAGGGGTGGGTCTAAGGCACCAATATCGGCCCACCAGTATGTGATTATGGTTGAGATGGTTATCTTTGTGATAATTTTCTGGTTTCTAATTTTGTGCTGAGAATGTGTTCAGTAGTAGTAGGGCACACTAGCCCTGGTTACCGTTTGAAAGATACTGAGGACAATTACCGGTTGAAAGATACCTAAGGGGTGGATAAAACCCACACATGTATAGTAGTATGATTATGGTATGTCATTACGTGAATCAGTATGCTTATGTATGTTAGTATGAAACCAATATGTTTATGACATGTAATATGTGATAGGGATAGGGGTGAAATAGTCCCAAAATATCGTTCTTGGTGAAGATCTAAGGCCTTTTTGGTGATTATTGGTGGTTTGTGGTGGCAAGAAGGAAGGTGAAGCTTGAGGAATCAAGAGGTTGGCCAGAGGAGTCGAACTTGTGCATCATCTACAGTCCTTGGAAGGTATAAAGTCGTCACCTTGCTCTTTCTTGCATTAGATCCCTTTTGGGGGAGATTAAGGGCTTTTATAAGCCATTCTTGGTGACCAACCATGATTGCAAGCATGGTGGGGGTTAAGGTTTCAGATCTAGGCTCATTAAAGGGTTAGAAGGCAGAAAGGGACTGCCTTTGCACCCATGCAAATCCTCATGCAACTCAAGAGCTTCTCTTAGGGTCTTTTTAGCTCATAATCCCATGCATGCCCGTAAAGTTTGTAACTTTACGTGTTAGATCGATCTTAGGAGCCTAGATCTATCATTTAAACAAGTGTTGTACATCAGAAATCAAGAAATGAGACTTGGACAACCTCGACTTGGCGAGTTGTTCTTGGGACTCGACGAGTCCGAGGCTTGACTTCCCTTTTCTGTTAGGGTTCAAAGGAACCCAGTGAGTGTTAGAATGGCCTTGGAAGGGTCTGGGGGACTGACCCGACGCATTGGACTTAGCCATAGTCCTGGAGTTCATAGGATTCGACGAGTGCATAAGCAGACTCGACGAGTCCAAGGCAATCTCCCAACTGTTGAAGATGAACTCGGTGAGTTGTTCATACAACTCGGCAAGTCAAGGTCAGGACTTGTTTGTAGGACAAGGATGAACTCGACAAGTTGTTCATGCAACTCGGCAAGTCGGATGAAGGTTCATTCGAGGTTTTTTTAGAACGAGAACTCGTTGAGTCATTGCTAAACTCGACGAGTAAAGGTGTGGAGAAGGACAGATGAAGTGTAGGGACTGGACGAGTTGGAGGCCCAAATCGGCGAGTCAGGTTAACTGGAAGTTGACTTTGACTTTGACTTTGACTTGGTCAGGGGTAAAACAGTCATTTTACCCTAAGAACAATCATCAGTGTTTGACTAAGTCTTTTATGGGAATTATAGCCAAAGGATCACCGGAGCAGCAGTCAGACATCTATCGCTCAGCTTTTTAGTAGTCAGCCTTACGAGGTGAGTTACCTTCCAGTAAGGGTAGGTCTAAGGCACCAATGTTGGCCCACCAGTATGTGGTTATGGTTGAGATGGTTATCTTTGTGATAATTGTCTGGTTGCTATATATGTGTTGACAATGTGTTCAGTAGTAGTAGGGCTCGCTAGCCCGGGTTACCGGTTAAGAGAAACCGAGGACGATTACCGGTTGAAAGATACCGAAGGGGTGGATAAAACCCACACATATATAGTAATATGGTTATGATATGTCATTAAGTAACTCAATATGCTTATTTATGTTAGTATGAAACCAATATGTTTATGACCTGCAGTATGTGATAGGGATAGGGGTTGAAATAGTCCCCAGATACCGGTTGAAAGATACCGAAGGGGACGTAAGTTCCCGGATACCGGTTGAAAGATACCGAAGGGGAGAGTAGCTCCCAGCTACCGGTTGAAAGATATCGAATGGGAGGATATTTCCTGGTTACCAGTTGAAAGATACCGAAGGGGAGGATAGTTCCCGGCTACCGGTTGAAAGATACCGAAGGGGAGGGTAGCTCCCGGTTACCGGTTGAAAGATATCGATGATTATGTGCTATGGGTATGATGGGGGGAACTCACTAAGCTTTGTGCTTACAGTTTCAGTTTTTGTTTCAGGTACCTCTTCATCTAAGGGAAAGGAGTCGGCGGTGTAGCAGCGCATCACACACACACACATGTTTTCCACATGGAGTTACCTGGGAATGTACTCTGATTTATTTCACTTTTGACAAAATGGTTTTTGTGGTGACATGTTTTGGATTATTGAGACATTGGTTCTGTCATGAGATATCATCATGAATTTTTTATAAAGATGGTTTTTATGCTACAATTTATTTAAAAACGAAATTTTTGGCCTTGAAATTTGGGGTGTTACAAGTTGGTATCAGAGCCCTGGTTTGAGGGATTCGGACACACCCTCGGGAGTGTCTGGACTCAAAATGTGGGGCTTAAGGATTTTTTCAAAAATAAATGGTTTTCTAAATTTAAGAAAAAGAGTTTGAGAAAGAACAAGGTGTGTGATGTGTGCGACCGACCGAGCTAAAGTAAGTTTTCCCCAAGATACCCATACTTGTTATGTTATGTTATATGATATATGAGTCTGAGAACTGCATGCTATATTAGGGCTAAGGATCTAGGAGGATGCCTTTTATGCCTGATATATGTTTCGAGAACTGCATGCTAGATTAGGGTTGAGGATCTATGATGGATGCCTTATATGCCTATTGTATGAGCTGTATGCTAGGACTACCTAGTCAGCAGTAGGAGGGCCTAGTAGGTAATGCTTGATATGGTTACTCAATGCACGAATGTTGCTTGCTTTGTGCTATAGGGGTCTTGGCAAACTTCAACTGACTAGAGAGCGGATATGTAACAGTATCCGCAAGCTAGAAAGGGGAGGGTGGTAAGGACTCCTGGTGCAGCTGATGGCGAAGAGTAGGTCGAAAAGTGCCCTAGGGAAGCCTAGGATGAGAATAGTTGGAAAGGGACATTGGTTAAGGGACTTGGTGAAATCGAAGAAATCCTTGAGGAAAGTACGGATAGATATGGAAGGTAGTATGGGCCCTTACTACTGAAAGCAGAGGATCCGTACTCGAGTCAAGGAGGGCTAAGATGGAACCAGGAATCCTGGATAATGTGTGAGACCTCTTGAGGAATGTTTTGATCCTAACATTTATGTATTTATCCTCAGTATGGTGGTCACACGACATGGAGCAGGAGGCTCAGGATCTGGGTCAAGATCGGGATCGGGCTCGGGCGCGGGATCCGATCAGGTTGATGATGGATTAGGCGAGTTCATCGCTTCTGAGATTACGAGAGGCATCGTCGACCCTAGTCATTTTCAGGTCGATCAAGGAGGGGATCATTGAGCTGATGGAGGATCGCCTCCAAGCATTCAGGAGTGATTTAGTGTCTGGCCAGGCGAGTACGCGCACACTGTTCTTCAAGGACTCTAGAGGGAGTGGTGCGCCGGATTTTCACGGGATAAAGGACCCCATTGCTGCCAGGAGATGGATTTCAGACATTGAGTCTGCATAGTTGACAAGCTTCTGCCCGGAAGGGTCAAAGGTCCGCTTTGTGGCGGGATGTCTAAGAGACAGATCTAGAGATTGGTGGGAGTCAGTTGGTGACTCATTGGGAGCCCCGGCCGTTGAGGCTATGACCTGGTCAAACTTTGTGACCAGATTCAGAGCGGGGTTCGCGCCAGCTGTAGAGCTTCAGCAGCCGGCCAGGGAGTTTTTGGACATGAGATAGACTACGGAAATTGTGGCGGAGATCACCTCCAAGTTCTGGGAGAGGGCTCTTTTGGTGCCCCAATATGCAGGAGATGAGAACATGAGGAGGACCCGCTATCACAACATGTTGAGAGCTGACATCCGGGAGCATGTCAGCTTCTCGGCATGCCCGACCTTGGAATCTATGATTGCCAAGGCGTGGGAGAGGGAGATCGGTTTGGAGCACCTCAGGAAGAGGAAGGCTGAGACTGGGCAGGTTAAAGGGGTTTCGGGGAAGAAACCCAAACCGTCGTGGAAAATGCGATCGGTCACACGAGGGAGCTTGTCGCACTGGGTCGGGTTCTGGCTGCTATAAGTGTGGCAAGGCTGGGAATTTTGGCAGGGATTGTACTGCCCCCGCCCCCACAGTGCAGATAATGGACCTGATTTGCTTTCATTGCAATCAGAGGGGCCACAAGAAGGCCTATTGCCCTAGGTTGACGGCAGCGACAGCAGCGGCACCCACCCCAGCAGCAGCGCGGGTTACAGATGGCCAGAAGGCCAAGGTCGAGGCTCCAGTGGTACGGAGCCGAGCATTTCAGTTGACAGCCGAGGAGGCACGCGTTGCACCTGATGTGGTGACGGGTATGGTTTCTTCTCTTACTTCTTTATGATTATGTCACTGTGATTTTGATATATTATATGTATGATCCGTTTAGAATCGTTCCATGTGAACGGTATCCCGGTTCAGGTGTTGTTTGACATAGGTGCTACCCGATCGTTTGTTTCTATTGCGCTTAGCAAGAAGTTTCCTGAGTCTTCGAGCATGCTAGACTACCCTCTAGAGGTCGAGATTGTGGACGAATGGTCAGTGTGAGCAGCAGAGGTCTACCGGGATTATGTATAGAGGTTGTTCGAGGAATGTTACCTGGTAGACTTAGTTCCCACACCTTTGCAAGGGAACAAGGTTATTATTGGTATGGATTGTCTAAGCCCCATTAGGGCAGTGATCGACTGCGCTCAACAGTTGGTGCGGATCAGGACCCCAAAGGAGGGAGAGTTGGTGATCCAAGGCGAGAGGCCACAGCAAGGACCAGCTTTATGTTCAGCAGCGAGAGCGAGGCGCTAGCTCCAACAGGGTTGCACAGGATTTGTGGCCTATGTTATGGATACCTGGGAGCCGGGTAAGGTGACGGTGGGCAATAAGCCCGTGGTACAGGAGTTTGCGGATGTATTCCCCGAGGAGTTGCCTGGGATACCTCCGGAGAGGCATGTGGAGTTCAGGATCGACCTCGTCCTTGGTGTGGCTCCGATAGCCAAGGCACCGTATTGGTTGGCACCTCCTAAGATGAAGGAGTTGTGTACAAAGCTGCAGGAGCTGTTAGAAAAGGGATTCATCAGACCGATCAGTTCACCTGGGGGAGCCCCGATTCTATTTGTGAAGAAGAAGGACGTGTCGCATCGGATGTGTATAGATTACCGGGAGCTGAATAAGGTAATGGTTAAGAACCGTTACCCACTCCCAAGGATTGATGACCTCTTTGACCAGCTATAGGGAGCGTCTTGGTTCTCCAAGATTGATCTCCATTCAGGATATCATCAGACGAGGGTCAGAGAGGAGGATGTGCAGAAGACTGCGTTCCAGACGCGCTATGGTCACTATGAGTTCATGGTGATGCCTTTCGGGCTCACCAATGCTCCTTCTACGTTCATGGATCTCATGAACCACGTGTGCAGACCGATGTTGGATAGGTCTGTGATAGTTTTCATCGATGACATCTTCGTTTATTCCAAGACGCGAGAACAGCATGAGGAGCATTTGCGGGAGGTTTTAGGTACTTTGAGGAGGGAGAACTTGTATGCTAAGTTCTCCAAATGTGATTTTTGGTTGTGCGAAGTGTAGTTTCTTAGGCACCTTGTCAATCAGGATGGGATTTTAGTGCATCCGGCTAGGGTGGAGGCCGTGATGAGGTGGGAGGTCCCGAGGTCTCCATCTGAGATTCAGAGCTTCGTAGGGCTGGCAGGCTACTATCGGAGGTTCATACAAGACTTCTCCGAGATAGTCGTACTCTGACCAGGCTGACAAGGAAAGTCATGGTCTTTCATTGGGGGCCTGAGCAGCAGGCTGCGTTTGAGACATTGAGACATAGATTGTGCGATGCGCCAATCTTAGCCCCGCCGGACGACATGGAGGATTTTGTAGTGTACTGCGATGCGTCCGTCTCGGGTTTGGGCACGGTATTGATGCAGAAAGGGCATGTTATTGCTTATGCTTCGAGGCAGCTGATGCCTCACGAGGCGAACTACCCGACGCATGATTTGGAGCTGGGGGCGGTTGTTTTTCCCTCAAGATTTGGCATCATTACCTCTATGGGGTTCGTTGTACCATTTACACGGACCACAAGAGCCTAAGGTATCTCATGGACCAGCCGAATTTGAACATGAGGCAATGTCGGTGGTTAGATGTGGTGAAGGATTATGATTGTGAGATCCTTTACCACCCAGGAAAGGCGAATGTGGTGGCCGATGCGCTCAACCGCAAGGCAGTGCCGATTAGAGATATCTGCATGCGGATGACCGCGGTGACTCCGCTATTGGAGAAGATCCGAGAGGCCCAACAGGAGTCTATGAAGGAGGAACATCGGAAGAGCGAGCGTATTGTGGGTCAGGTTTCCTCCTTCGACTATGATAGTCGAGGGTTGTTGACCCTCCACCATAGGGTGTGGGTCCCGTATCACGGAGGCGTGCGTCAGACATTGATGGAGGAGGCGCATAAATCCAGGTTTTCTATCCATCCTGGGGCGACCAAGATGTATAAGGATCTTCGTATTGACTATTGGTTGCCCTACATGAAGAGGGACGTAACATGGTATGTGGAGCGGTGTTTGACCTGTAGGAAGGTCAAGGCCAAAAATCAAAGACCACACGACAAGATGCAGCCGTTGCATATTCCCATGTGGAAATGGGAAGATATTACCATGGACTTCATCACCAAACTTCCCAGGACCACGTAGGGAGTGGATTCCATATGGGTCATTGTGGATCGGTTGACCAAGAGCGCCTATTTTATACCGATTCAGGAGAGTATATCGGCCGAGAAACTGGACGTCATCTACATTTGAGAGGTGGTGGCGCGGCACGGGGTGCCGGTGTCAGTGATTTCAGAAAGGGACGTGCAGTTTACTTCTAGGTTTTGGAAGAAATTCCACGACGAGTTGGTTACTCGCCTCCACTTTAGCACCACTTTTTATCCGCAGAAAGATGGTCAGAGCGAGCGGACCATCTAGACTCTGGAGGATATGTTGCGGGCGTGGGTGCTAGACTTCGGTGGTAGCTAGGATACTTACCTCCCATTGGCTGAATTCTCCTTCAACAACAGCTACCATGCGAGTATCGATCAACATCCCTTTGAGATGTTATATGGGAGGAAGTGCAGGACCCCGATATGTTGGGGAGAGGTTGGCCAAAGGGTCATGGAGAGCACTAAAGTGGTATGGTTCTTCTGAATGTGTCACCTTGGAAAGGCTTCATTCAATTCAGGAAGCGGGGCAAGCTGGGCCCCAGGTACATTGGACCCTTCAGGGTTATAGTCCAGGTGGGTAGGGTGGCATATCGGCTGGACTTGGCAGCTGAACTCAGCCAAATCCACAGCACTTTCCACGTCACCCAGCTGCGGAAGTGTCTGGTGGACGACTCGGCGGTGGTGCCCCTAAAGGATATTCAGGTTGATGATAGCCAGAACTACATTGAGCGGCCTGTGGCGATCCTCGACCGGAAGTCGAAGGACCTGAGGAACAAGAAGGTCGAGCTGGTGAAGGTGCAATAGCAGCATCGGAAGGGGTCGCAGTGGACGTGGGAGCGGGTGGATGAAATGAGGGAGCATTATCAGGAGCTTTTCCAAGACCAAGAAGAAGACTTTGAGGACGAAGTCTAAAATAAGTGGGGGCGATTTGTAGCACCCGGTTCCTGGTATGTATTTCATTCAAGTATTTTTCATAATTTGGACTAAGACTTGGCGAGTTGATGGCCCAACTCGTCGAACACTAGCGACTTGGACCCGGGGGTTAAGTGGCGGACTCGTCGAGTCGGCGTTATGACTCGACGTGTAGACTATGGCTGGACAAAACCCTAATCCAAGGGTTTGCACCCTATTTAAATGTCTTATTCAGCCTCCCTCGTCCCTTATGCTCTCAGAACTCCCTCACATCAAACCCTAATCATTCTTGGTGAAGATCTCAGGCCTTTTTGGTGATTATTGGTGGTTTGTGGTGGCAAGAAGGAAGGTGAAGCTTGAGGAATCAAGAGGTTGGCCAGAGGAGTCGAACTTGTGCATCATCTACAGTCCTTGGAAGGTATAAAGTCGTCACCTTGCTCTTTCTTGCATTAGATCCCTTTTTGGGGAGATTAAGGGCTTTTATAAGCCATTCTTGGTGACCAACCATGATTGCAAGCATGGTGGGGGTTAAGGTTTCAGATCTAGGCTCATTAAAGGGTTAGAAGGCAGAAAGGGACTGCCTTTGCACCCATGCAAATCCTCATGCAACTCAAGAGCTTCTCTTAGGGTCTTTTTAGCTCATAATCCCATGCATGCCCGTAAAGTTTGTAACTTTACGTGTTAGATCGATCTTAGGAGCCTAGATCTATCATTTAAACAAGTGTTGTACATCAGAAATCAAGAAATGAGACTTGGACAACCTCGACTTGGCGAGTTGTTCTTGGGACTCGACGAGTCCGAGGCTTGACTTCCCTTTTCTGTTAGGGTTCAAAGGAACCCAGTGAGTGTTAGAATGGCCTTGGAAGGGTCTGGGGGACTGACCCGACGCATTGGACTTAGCCATAGTCCTGGAGTTCATAGGATTCGACGAGTGCATAAGCAGACTCGACGAGTGCAAGGCAATCTCCCAACTGTTGAAGATGAACTCGGTGAGTTGTTCATACAACTCGGCAAGTCAAGGTCAGGACTTGTTTGTAGGACAAGGATGAACTCGACAAGTTGTTCATGCAACTCGGCAAGTCGGATGAAGGTTCATTCGAGGTTTTTTTAGAACTAGAACTCGTTGAGTCATTGCTAAACTCGACGAGTAGAGGTGTGGAGAAGGACAGATGAAGTGTAGGGACTGGACGAGTTGGAGGCCCAAATCGGCGAGTCGGGTTAACTGGAAGTTGACTTTGATGCCGATGATTATGTGCTATGGGTATGATGGGGGAAATCACTAAGCTTTGTGCTCACAGTTTCAGTTTTGGTTTCAGGTACCTCTTCGTCTAAGGGAAAGGAGTCGGCGGTGTAGCAGCGCATCACACACACATGTTTTCTGCATGGAGTTACCTAGGAATGTACTCTGATTTATTTGACTTTTTACAAAATGGTTTTTGTGGTAACATGTTTTGGATTATTGAGACGTTGGTTGTGTCATGAGATATCATCATGAATGTTTTTATAATGATGGTTTTTATGTTATAATTTATTTAAAAACGAATTTTTGGCCTTGGAATTTGGGGTGTTACAGATCTACATCAAGATCACTTTGTGGATCATAGTCATATGTGATGTTTGATAAAGGTACTATCTGTGTATTCATCGGCCTGAGATACATATTTGGAACTTTAGTGTAGGAATTATTGTACTTTGATATGTTTTAAAGTTATTGCTATTCAAAGGCAGTTATAGCGGAAATTGTTGGGTATAACATGTATTATATGAGAGATGTATATAGTTTGTAACGCCGTAAATTTTCAAACAAAATTTTCATTTTAAAATCACATAATTCTCGTAACACATTACACAAAAATATCATTGATTTAATTTACAAAACGCAACTCCATAATTTATCGATTAATAATCTAGGATCTTCAAAACATAACTCTTTCTCTGGTGTGTACAATTAAGCCGATGGCTTCCCTCGATCCTGAGAAAACCTTAAACACATATCATATAACACAGTTAGCACGAAGCTTAGTGAGTTCACCAAAATACCACACACAAATCATTGGACACTCGAGGCTATAACACAGTAAGACCCTCCAGTCAATGTGTCTCAGTGGGACCCTCCGGTCCCATAACTCGGGTGGACCCTCCAGTCCTAGCTCAGTAAGCACATAATAATACACAACATAAATCACATAAACATAATGCAGGATATCACAGTACTCAATATAAACACATAGGACCCTTCGGTTACACATAGATACCAATCATGGTAAAGTATAGTGAGAAGACTCACCTTCCAAGCCAGCAAATAATTCTCCTCGAACTCAAACCTCGAATTAGCCACCGCCTAACACATAGGGTAAATATCACTAATTAGTACATGATTCTCAAATCTAAGTAACCAAATGTTATTCTTTTCTCTCTAACTCTTAAATTGGGTAAAAGACCATTTTACCCCTCCATGGTCTCCATTACTCATATTGACCAACCCTAAAGTAAACAGAAGTCAAACTCGAGTCAACAGTCCATGTTTGACCCGACTCGTTGAGTGCACTCTTGCGACTTGTCGAGTCCCCTTATTTCCTCAGAAGTCTTAAGAAGGTCCAACCCAACTCATCGATTTGACCCCCAACTCGTCGAGTTATCGCACAATCAAACCCATCGGGACAAACCCTCACCGACTTGTCGAGTCAGGCCAAGGACTCGGCGAGTCCCTTCGATCTGGTTCCTCATTCAGAAGATTTCAAACAGATCTATCACTCCAAATACTAGATCTGTTATCTCAAGGCTCAATAAGCACGTAAAGCTTCGATCTTTACGTTCATGCATGATGTTATTGCTCCAAAATGCTAATACAATCCCTTCATGAAAGATTAAGCTCAAAAACCCTCATATGGATGAATAAAGCTGGGACACCTAGACTCTAAGGACCTCACAAGGTCCAGATCTGAGGTCTAGACTCTTTGATAACTCATGTCACTCAAAAACCCAAACAAAAGATGGCAAAAAGCCCTAAAACTCCATAGATGTGAGATCTATCCAAAATAAGGAGAAAGGTGAAGACTTCATACCTTCCTCAGGAGCTTCTGGATAGGAAATCACTGGATCCAATAGCCTCACCTCAAGCTCCTTGCTTGATAACCTCATCCTCTTCCTCAAATGAGGCACAAGAACTACAATATGAGCTTCTCTCTCACTCTCTAGCTCAAATAGCAATTAGGGTTTGCTTTTAGGGGTGTAGAGTAACTGATGAGACGAAATGGAGGCCATAAGTGTCCTTAAATAGGCCACAGACCCGAGAATTTAGGGTTTCCCTCAACAGCGTTGACTCGGCGAGTCCGCTCACAGACTCGTCGAGTCAGCTCATTAATCCACGTCACCAGTCGCAACTCTACTCGACGAGTTGAGGCACCAACTCATCGAGTCACTCATGCAAACTCATACAGAAATGTTACACCTCGGAACTAGGATGTTACATAGTCAAGATGACATTTGTTCATATTCTTCCTTAAGAGTAGACATCTAAGGCCTTACTAAAAGTTGACCACCATAAGAGATTGATTGTGATCCATGCATCACATTCAACATGATGTCTGTGACATAGAAATAATTGACCCAACACCTTATAATTAATTATAGCTTGGAGCTCTTCGAAATTCGTAGTTCCTAGATGGCACTTCTTTGTGTGTTGTGTGTGTGTGTGGGGGGGGGGGGGGATTTCTCTGTTGCTAGACGTCAACCATTGTCTATGTTAAACTACAATGAATTTTATGTAAGTAAGAGATTATTTGATCTATATCCTCAAGAATCATTTTAGAATGATGTTTTCCAATGACATATGATCCTATAGGGTCATACCTTTAGCAAGTTGCCACTTATTGAATATTATTTGTAATTTGATTGTTAATAAATTAATTTAGCTCTTGTAATTAATTAGGGAATAATGATTATTTTATGAAAATAATATCTCAATAGAGCATAGATAGTTACTAAATCGTATGGTATGGTTTAATACATCATCTACAAGCTTTTGGACACCTTAGATTCCACTATACTTATTAAGTACAGTAGTTTAATGGGATGAAGTGTTACACACTCTACTTTCTTTCTGTTTCTTCCTTAATGTTAAATCCATCATATGATAGGTGACGTTGCTTCTTAGCTTTTGTTTCTGATATGTCCCATACTCTTACAAGCATGCCTCTTACTAGTGTAATAGTATGGTTTGTAGATCTAATATGTATGTATTTAAAGAGACTAAAGGCTTGCAAAAGGGTTGTGATATGTGTATTTTTATATATATTTTTATGCATTATATCTTAATATTTTGGCCTTTATTATTCTCTTTTAGAACTAAAAAGTACTCATAATGCTTTGAATTATGTTTTGCAGCTATTCGTTGTCAATAAAGCACAAAAGAAAAGACTGAAGCGGAAATCGGGCTTAGAAGCTAAAAGAAAGGAAAAAATGCTGGAAGGCCAATTACGCCCCGCGTAATACAACTCTACGCTCAGTGTAGCGACCAAAATCATATTACACCCAGCGTAACTTAAGGGTACGCCCCGCGTAATGGCTGGCACCGGATAAAATCAATCGCGTAGAAATCCTTAGTACGCCCACCGTAATCCGACTTATGCCCAACGTACGTAAGTCAGCTACAAAGGTTATAAAAGTCGATTTTCAGCTAACCAGAAAGGGGGATTCGACTTCCAACTTAATTTAGTCGATATTAAACTTCTATTAAGCCGTTTTGAGGGTCTAGAAGGCGGCCGGAAGGCCGTTAAGCTAACGGGAGCGGAGATCGGAAGGGTTGGAGAGCGGATACGTGTCGGTAATCATATGGGTTGCTAACGTGACCATGTTTAGCATTCCATTGAGTTACTATTCAGTATTTATTTTTTGATTTGGGTGTAAAAACCTTTTACTTGTGTTTATGATTGAATGAAGCTTTGATTATTAGACTAATTGCTATATTGAATTGTTTATTTATGTTTAATTTATCTTGCCAAGCTTGTTAAAAGATCCTTACGTATTAATGATGATTATTTGCTGTTAATTGTTAAGTGAATTGAGTTGTATGAACATTTGCTTGATTGCTTGTCTCTTATGATTTTGGTGATCATCGAGATTATAAATCTAGGAATAACGAATGTGAAACTAGGATTAACTTGAGAATAAGTAAGTTAATGTGTGAGCCTTGTTTGATGACCATCAACAAGAGGTTAAATTGAATTAGTAATTCGATTAACTATATTTACAAGTCTTGCTTGATACGAACTGAACACTAGGAAGCATGTTAGTTTAATCAACCGATCACTGTTTAAATTGACTTGTTTGCTAAAGGATTAGTTATAGTGAACGCGAATCTAATCATTTTAGGAATAGGTGAACATGAATAAATGAATTTGTGTATGCAATTGTCTATGTTTTTAAGGTGTAATTTATCTAAACCAAAGTACCTGAAGAGATTTGCTTTCCTGTGAGTTTATCGAGAGTTGTTAATTGTTAGTTTGAGATTTATTAAACTATTTCTTTATTATTTTCGTGTAACCTGTAACCTACAATCAAATATATTAAATTAATTCACCACCGTTCCCTGTGATCGACACCCGACTTACCTAAGCTATACTGTAATCTGACTAGGTACACTGCCTATAAGTGCATAGTTAGTCTAAGTTTGTTAGGTTAAAAATATTAAAATTAGTGGGTACTATTTGTGCACATCAGGTTGCTAGATCTCATCTTCGATTCTGTCTAGAACCCGAGAATATCCTGTCGCCATTATTCTTCTTCTCTTTTGAAGTGTTATGCAAGAAGTGTATGATTATGAAGTTCTTGTCCTTTAAGACTTATATGTGATAAGTTCTTAACGGCTTAAGAAGTATTTTTACAAGAGAGAACTAACATTCTTGGTGACTTAGTCTTGTTGGTGGATACATTATAGAGAAGCTATATCTTAGTCATTTGCCATCTTCATCAACTCCCTAACTGCCAAGAGGGATCAAAGTCATTAAAGATTATATTTTAATCATCATATGTGTTGTTTATAATCTTTCTATGTTAAGTAATTGGATCATTGGTGGCTTTGTTTTAAAACAGTCTTAAAATAAATGATATTTTAAAATCGGTTCCATTTTCCATTTATAATAATTTTATAAAAAAGTTATTTTTAGCTTCCCAAAACCAATAAGTTAGAAGAACCATGATGAGATAGTCCTTCATTTGGGGTTATTGTTGGCTGGACTAAGGGTTGCCCAAAGCTACAAAAGGGGTGCTAAGGCCCGCTGAAGTGGTTTCATGGCTAAAAATCACTATAGCTTTGTCATCCAATTCCAAGGATGCCACAAATTATTGTTAATGTATAGTTGAATTTCTTGTAAAATAATTAGGATTATTTGTGCTATTCTTATACCTTCCTCTTGAAGCATTTTAGACTTGTTGTGGTTGTTATTCCACTGATTCTTCGACTTTCCAGAAGTAATGTTAATAGAGTAAAGATCGGGGCTTGATGAGTGAGTTGTGTTAATGGAAGGATCAAAGTTTTTTTTCACAACACTCATGAAGGGTTTGGTGTTGGATGAGTGTTGGTGATGACATAAACTTTGATGTGGTATCATGGTGTTAATTGATGAATGATTTGCATAATGAGTACCACTTTGTTGATCGCGAAATTAACATGGGACATTGAATCAAACAAAAATTTAAGGGTATGACAAAAGTCAGTGATGTATTATGTTCCTTTCTTGGTATTTAAAAACTAATATTAAATGTGAAGCATTCTAGACATCTTGTTATTTAGAAAAAGAATTCATCAAGCTTGTCCCATAAATCCTTAACAGTTCAATTATCGCTAGAAATGATTTGTGATAGATTGGGTTCACAAGGAAAATAGAACTAAGATTTCACATGGTCATTAGTAGATTCCTAATGTTCATCATAATCACCAAACAATTTTGATTTCATATTGAGATGAACTAAAACCTTTATGAGTTCACACATATCCAGAATAATTTCATGCCAAAGCTTATACTTCGAACCATCAACCGTTAGTTTAAAACTAAATTAATTAAAGAGATCGGTGAGTGCATATATTAATTGATGAGAAGTGGGCACGGTGGTATTGGATGCAACTACAAAGGTCATGATAATGACATGGAAATCAGTAAAAAACAAGTAATGGATAGAAAATTCTTAGAGTAAGAACTACTAAAACCTTATGGTGTATAAGGATTTTTCCTACATATCTTTCTGCTCATATAAAGTAATGACATGTGGAACCAATAAATTCTCTCTCTTAATCCCCTATTTTAATTTTGACACGTATATTGATTCAATGAGTAGGAATATAAGTAGAAGGATATTTGATTTTATAATTAGATACTCATTCTCATTTTAAAAGTCTAGTTAATTATCTTGTGTACGTTTTATTCACATTTACATAATTGATCACCAATATAAAACATAATTTAACCGTTCTATTTTTTTGTATTTCAATTGAGTCGTCATTATAATTTCTAACATGTTATAATAAAAACTATATGATGTTGTTCGGTATAGTTTAGACCATAGTTTTGTAATGAAAAATGGAAAACTGCACCACAATGGTTCTAAGCCGTATTATGTGGTGTTGTTTGGTATGTGTGGACAGTTTTTATGTTTTGATTAACAGCCCTAGAACAAACCATAGGACACAAGATAAAATCATTGTCGTTTATCTTCAAATGCTTATCACAAATAGGGTAAAGAAGAGAATCGACATCAATTCATTACAATACATCTTTTACTGAAATTTACCCATAAAAATAATCTAATCCAACCAAAGTCTCCAACAGAAGATGTTAAGTTTAATGGAAACTATTTTTTTTTCCGTCTGGTAGCATTTTCTCCTATAATCAAAGTTATATCATTAATAAATGTCTCGTCGAGGCTACTACGAAAGAACATTTTGAACCCAAATCTCATGTCTATCCACTTGATTGATCAAAATTCAAGTGTCTAAAAGGGCAAGAACTTCTCGCAATTAGGATTCATCATACCCTCCCCATGCTTGCATACACAAGTCAAACGTCCAAGTGCCAATTTAATTATCCTTCCAAAACCTAGTGTTCAATTCATTGCTTACTTTAATTTTTAAAAGTAAAAATGACGTTCAAGTCAACGCCTTTTAAGACTAGGTGATTAAAAGGCTCTTATGATGTTAAACCACACTACTTGATTATTCACTCTGAAAAGATTTCAAACAAACTTGATGGTTCTAAACCTCCACTATCATTTGTAAAGAAACGCATGATCAAAAGAATATAGACTTGCAATGCACATCCCATTTTCTTGTTTAAAAGCTAAAAATAATTCTATTTAACCAAACACATCCTTTTTTCACCTACTTCACCACCCCAAAGGAATCAAGACTCCAAAGATCTCAAAAGCTTTAAACTCCTTCTCGAGCTCCTAAAATAGACATGTAGTAAATTCCAATGCTCCTCAACACCGATTTGAGCACAATACCCCCCCCCCCCCCCCCCCCCCCCCCCCCAACACACACACACATATACACCTTATATATATAAACTCTTAATTTTCGTATTATAAAGTCTTTTCAAAACAATCAATGATTAGCTTCTAGCCTTCTATCATTGTCATATTATTCCCAATTGGTAAACCGAGATAAGTAGAAGGTAATTTATCCAAACAACATACCACAATAATGCTAATTTTGAACATGTCCAAAGTTCACTCCAACCCCAATTAAAATGCTTTTTTTCAATTCCTTTTTAATCCATCAGCAAAATGAAAGCCTCTTTAATGCATATTATATTCATCATATTTTGATGTGACCATTTTCAAAGACAAATTGTCATTATCTGCAAAAAAAAAAATAATAATAATAATAATAATAATAATAATGATAATGATAATAATAATTATAATAATTGAAACGGAACCACAACCCTATTTCCAACTTGCTCCAGTTTAAATCATTATTATTTCTAGTCGCCTCCTAAACATAAACATAAAAACCCTAATAAGATGTAAAAAATGGAGAAAGAAGATCTCTTTGACATAACATGATTTTAATTTGGAATTCACTTGTTGGAGAGCCATTAATCAAGACGGAAGCCATGAACAAATTTAAGAAACATCAAATCCAACGCTTTCATTTTATAACAAAACCCATGGCCATATTTAGGAATGTAAATGAACAGAACGAACACGAAGGGGGACTTATTCATGTTCGTTCATTTAAGTTAGCCGAACAAATGAATGGATATGAACGGATAAATGAACAAGTTTTCTTATTCATGTTCGTTCGTTTAACAAATTACATTGTTCATGTTTGTTCGTTTATGTTTGTGAACAAGTTAAACGAACAAATATAAATAAAAATAATTGAACATATATGAACATAAATTAACACAGTAGCGGATTTTATGAGTGGCACAGGGTTGCACCGACAACACCTGTTTTTCCGACAGATAGAAGAAAAAATTTTGATTTTTTTTGTGCCACTATGTGGCTACTACTAAACAAATGGCAACTACGTAAAAAAATGTTAACACATTGGATCAATTAAGCCCCAGTAATTAGTAGCCCAAACACATTTTTATTTTAATCCACCTAATATTAGCCCAAAGGAAAAAGAATAGAAGAAAATAGCACAAATAAAACAATTATGCGATTGTATAATTGGGTCCAATACTCCAAGAGTCCGAGTCTCAATTTCTTGAATCACAAAAGAAAAAAAATAAAAAACGAGAAGCCTCGTTTTTCTCTTCTATCCATCCTCACATCGACAATTCGACATTCTGTCATTCTTACATTCGACTTCGACGACTTCAGACTTTAGTTCTTCTAATCTTCTTATGTTCGAGTTCGACTGACAATCCACAATTTCCAAGTGCAAAAATCGTTTTCCAACTTCCAAGTGCAAAAACAACTCCAATCCAAGGTCCAAACCCTAATGAAGCAAGTAAGTATTTCTAATTTTCTATGGTTTTTAAATTTATAGTTGTAATTGCTAAGCAAAATTCAAAATTGCTATGGTTTATAGGTTAAAATTGCTATGAAGTTATTGGATATTTGGATGATTTGGTAAAATTGCAATGTTATTATAGAAAATATTGTTTGATTAGTTGTAATTTCTATGCTTTTTATTAAATTGATTGTTTAATATGTTAAAATTGCTATGTTTTAGGTTTACATGTTATTGTTTGATTAGGTATTAGGTGAAAATTCTATGTTTTATTGAAGTTATTTTTTGATTAGGTTAAATTGTTATGTTTTTATAGGTTAAAGTAAGTGGTTTTTTTACCAAAAGACCAAGACCTAATCCTAATGAAAGTGGTGAAGGATGTTCCCAAACACCAATCACCAATCAATCATTCCATTCTGTTTCTAATTCTAATGCAACTCCACAAACACCTATTTTCCAATCAATCAACCCCGTCGGTTTCTAATGCAATTTCACAAACACCGTGATCTAATGAACCTAATGATAATGTTGATTTGAAAGATCTTCCAAAGGACCCAACGGATAGGCCAAAGATTACATGTTACAAATCAAAGGTAAGAGATGATGTAAGATGATCATATTTGCTTCACGGACCTTGTTAAATAAGGTTACATAAGTTTCCAAAAAAGAAAATAGGTGATAGATTTAGAAGATTCGTTCCTTCATGGTTTGATGATTTTGATTGGTTGGAATATATTGTGAAAAACAATAGAGAATATTGTTTATATTGTTATGTGTTTGGAGACCTCATGAATCAAAGAGGAGGGAATGATGCATTTGTTTCCCAAGGTTTTGATACTTGGGAAAAAAGATGCATTTTGGGTGTGGGATTGGTGAGTACGCTGGGCATACTGAGGTGTACGCCGCGCATACTCACGTGCTTAATTTGAACACAGACTCGCCAGGGTATGCTGGGCGTAGTGAGCCCAGATGCAAACCCTAAATCTCTGGCTTGTGCACTATAAAAGGAACATGTAGTCCTTTGCCCTAGCCACCATACCCCATTGAGTGAGTCCTTAGAGAGCTGAGATCCGTGCTTTAGCTTGTGTGTGTGTGTGTGTGTTTGAGTTTGAAGTTACCTTTTCAAGGTAAAGAAGGAGAAAAAGGAGCCATTGTTGGAGCTAAAAGTTGAAGAACAAGTGTAGATCCGAGTTCTACAGTGGTTGGAGATCACTTCTGAGGTAAAAAGCTCAAAGCTTTCCTTGTTCTTCATAAGTTTTGCTTTTTGGCCCATTTTTAGGGTTTTTGGCTCAAAGTTGGAGACTTGATGTGCAAAGAGTCTCCATGAGTTTAGATCTGACCTTTTCTAGTGTATATTGTGTTGAGGATTCATAAAAATCCAGTCTTGGATGTGGATCTCGTGCCATGCATGAGTTATAGCCTCATTATGGAAAGAGGAAAGGTGTTTTGAGAGCAAAGTGACATTTACAGCCATGCAAAGGCTTAAAGGTTTCAACTCTATGGATTAAGTCATGTTAGAGGAGTCAGATCTGAATTTTGGATGCAAGTCTTAACCGTTTAAGCCCTAAATGACATGGATGGGGAAGCTGGGTATTACGCTGGGCATAATCCTAGTACGCGCGGTGTAAGGGGCCGCGTACCCCGATTCTGTGAAGGCTTCGGGTACGCCCAGCGTAACCCGGAGGGTTGACTTTTGTTGACTTTTAGGGTTTGGTCAACTTTAGTGTATTTGAGCCAAGTAAGTGGTAAAATGGTCTTTTACCTCTCCTGAGAGTGATGAGAGGAAATGGTTGAGCCTTGGGAATTATGTTGATGACAAGTGATTATTTCATATGATTAGGCGGAGGCTAGGTCTTATTTCTTTGAGTTCGAGATTTCCGAGTTACCGAGTTACACGAGGTGAGTCTTCTCACTATACGATACCTAGAGTGGTATTATGTGTTGACCAGAGGGTCTTATGTGTTATGTATGAGATTATGTGTTATGTGTTATATGTATGTTGTATGATGTTATAGACCGGACCGGAGGGTCCAACGATACAGACCGGGCCGGAGGGTCCAACGAGCTATGACCGGACCAGAGGGTCCAACGAGCTACGGGACTAGAGGGTCCCGCTGAGACACATTGACCGGAGGGTCGTATTATAGCCTCGAGTAGTGTATGTGTTGTATGCAGTATTTTGGGGAACTCACAAAGCATTTATGCTTACAGTTGTTGTGTTATGTGTTTCAAGTACTAGCAAGGGTCGTGGAAAGGCGCCAGCATGACCCGTACTCACTAGAGAGAGGATTCGATTTTGTGATCTTGGGATATGTTATGTTTCGATAACTATTGTTGGATACCTTTGAGAATATTTTTATGTGTGGTTGTTGAAAAATGAAAATTTTGTTTTGGAGATTACGTTGTTACAAGTTGGTATCAGAGCCTTGCTTTGAGGGACTCGGATGCACCTTTGGGCGTATTTGAACTCAAACTGAGGATTTGAGAAATTTTCAACGATAAAAACTAAATTTTCTAAAAGAGCATGAGGTTTCGAGACAACCAGAACAAAGCAGTGTGTATGGTCAGCCAGCGCCCAAACAGTGAATCCCTAAAGTGCCCTTACATTATGTGTTATGAGATATGCTATGTTATATTATGCATACTAAATTTTCTAGGAAATTTCTGATGCTGAGTTGCCTTGAGAGCGAGTAGGTAGCAGTTAGGAGCTCATGAGAGGTCTATCAGAGGGTATCCAATGCATAGCGAGAGTAGAGTACTTGTGATCCGGGATCCAAGGAGGAGGACTCGGGGTGAATGCTGATGCGGTGTGGTCAGTAGTATAGGGCCCGTACTACTGAAGACACCGGATCAGTGGGCAATCCAAGTAAGAATCCTTTGGAAATCGGAGGACGAGTAGGGTTGCGTCATCGAGTGCAAGTATGCTCGATCGAGTCTCTGATATTTATATGTTGTATTTCAGAGGCATCATGGTTGGGACTCGACACACACCTGAGAGTAGTGGTGTCAGCGACGAGGAGATCCGTCGATTGATTCATGAGGAGGTGGCTGCTGCCATCCGGGCTGAGATTCCAGAGATGTTTGGGGACATCAAGACCACATTGATTGAGACCTTTGATGAGCGGTATGCAGCAGTGACTAAGGATGCGGCTGCTGCAGCTACTACTACTGTTGCTTCTGCCAGACCTCAGGGAGGTGACTCGTTGTTGTTTTGGGAGTTCAGCAACACGAAGCCACCAGATTTCGATGGGACGTAGGACCCGATTGCTGCGATGAGATGGATCTCTGACATCGAGGGATGTTTCTATAAATGTTCTTGCCCAGAGCACTTGAGGGTACGGTTCGCTCTGAACCAGCTCCACTTGGGAGCGAAGGATTGGTGGAAGTTCGTGACGGCGGGCTTCACTCTGGTGGAGATTTCTGAGGTGACCTGGGAGAGGTTCACCGCTATGTTCAGAGACGAGTATGTTCCCCCAGTGGAGAGGGAACAGTTGATTCAGGAGTTCTTGACCCTCAAGCATGGTACTAATTCGGTTGCAGTGATTACCATAAAGTTTAATGAGAGGGCGATGTTTTACCCTAAGCAGATGTCTTCTGAGCATGCTCGCATGAGCCGGTATCTGAGTGTTCTGAGGAGAGATATTCGGGAGTTCGTGGCGAACTCGACTTACCAGACATTTGTTGAGCTCCAAGCAAATGCCCGGAAGAGGGAGATTGAGTTGGAGAGTCAGGCCAGGGAGGAGGCCAAGTCACAGAGGGTGGATCGGCGGCCGGCTCAGTCTCAGCTGGCAGCCAAGCGGGCTAGACCCGCTGATTCGAGATCTGGGGGTGCGAAGGGCCGCACTTGTGGGAAGTGCAGCAAGAGTCACGAGTGGTCGTGCAGGGCTGGAGTATGCTACAAGTGCGGGAAGGATGGGCATATCGCGAGGGATTTCCCCAAAGGATTTTTGGTTTGCTTTCATTGCAACCAGACCGGCCATCGGAAGGCCGAGTGCCCTCAGCTACTTCAGGGATCTGCATCTGCTACTAGGGCTACCGAGGTTCGGCCAATGAAGGCCGAGGTACCGAAGGCTCGTGGGAGAGCTTTCCAATTGACCGCGGAGGAGGTCCGCACGGCGCCCGATGTTGTGGCTGGTATGTATTCTATATTTATCTTTTATTTGAGTTAAGTTATTGTGCTTATATGATGATATGCGTAGGTAATTTTCTTGTGAGTTATGTGCCTGCTTTGATATTATTTGACTCGGGTGTGAGTCGGTCGTTTGTTTCCTTGGCATTTATTCAGCACATTAGTATCCGTTGAGAGGCGTTGGGTCGACCTCTACGAGTTTCCATAGCTGATGAGCGAGCAATGTATGCTACGGACGTGATTCGAGGATGTATCCTTGAGATCTTCGGTGTGGAGTTCCCGATAGATCTGGTCCCGATTGCGATGGGGGATATGTGTGTTATAGTGGGCATGGATTGGTTGAGCCGATATAGAGCTATTATAGACTGCGAGCGTCAGTTGGTGACGATACGAGACCCTAGTGGGGGAGTACTTACGGTGTTCGGTGAGGGAACCCGATGTGGGTCAGCGTTTTGTTCGGTTGCCAGGGCGAGATAGAGTTTGCAGCAAGGCTGCAGTGGATTCGTAGCCTATGTGATGGACACATGAGTGGCCGCTGGGAGGCCAAGTTCGATTGATGAGGTTCCGATAGTGTGCGAGTTTCCGGATGTTTTTCCCGAGGAACTACCGGGTGTACCTCCCGAGAGGCAAGTGGAGTTCCGTATCGATTTGGTTCCGGGAGCAGCACTTATCGCCAAGGCGCCTTATCGCCTTGCGCCGCCAGAGATGCAGGATTTATCCTCGCAGCTTCAAGAGCTGTTGGGGAAGGGGTTTATTTGACTGAGTAGCTCACCTTGGGGAGCGTTGATCCTTTTTTCAAGAAGAAGGATGGTTGACACCGGATGTGTATTGATTACCGAGAGTTGAACAAGTTGACGGTCAAGAACCGTTATCCGTTGCCGAGGATCGATAATCTGTTCGATCAGTTGCACGGGGCGTCTTGGTTCTCCAAGATAGACTTGAGGTCGGGTTATCATCAGATGAGGGTTCGGGATGAAGATATCCAGAAGACAGCGTTCAGAACTCGTTATGGGAATTACGAGTTCATGGTGATGCCTTTTGGGCTCACCAATGCACCAGTTGCGTTCATGGATCTCATGAACAGGGTGTGCAGGCCGATGCTGGATCAGTCAGTGATCGTATTCATTGATGATATTTTGGTGTATTCGAGGTCTAGAGAACAACACAAGGAGCATTTGAGGGAGATCCTTGGAGTTCTGATATCGAAGAGGCTTTATGCCAAATTCTCCAAGTGTGAGTTCTGGTTACGAGAGGTTCAGTTCTTGGTACATCTCGTCAACCAGAATGGGATATTGGTCGATCCGGCCAAGATTGAGGCGGTCATGAGGTGGGAGGTGCCGAGATCACCCACCGAGATCAGGAGCTTTCTGGGATTGGTCGGCTATTATCGGAGATTTATTAAGGATTTCTCCAAGATCGTCGTGCCACTTACCAAGATGACCCGGAAGGGTGTCGCTTTTTCCTGGGGTCCGGAGCAGCAGACCTCATGTAACGCCCGGGTTTTCAGGGCTAAGCATTTTTGTCAATGTAATAGTCTAGGTCAACTATTGTAACTCTTTTTGAAGTAATAAATATAAAATATTTGAGTATTATGTGAATTATGTGTGTTTATGTGTTTATTATTTAATTATAAATGTATAATTAATAAAGAATAAAAATGAGCGTCAAAATTAAAGTGTGAGATAATCCTGATATCTCTACATAAAGTTGTAGAATACGTCTCAAGGTTTCCGTACATATAAAGAATGCCGAAATCCGAGCTATAACGAAGAAGTTATGGCCTGCCGAAGTTTTACGGCAAAACCGGCACGGCACCGGGAGTCGTAAATAGTGAATTTACGATAGAAGAATTTTTAGCCTTATCAATCTAAACAAAACTCGTAGAATATGTTAAACTAAGAACATTGATAAAAAGAACGCCCAAATCTGACTTCGTATGAAGAAGTTATGATTTTTCTAAGATTCGGCTTAGCAGTGCACGGCCTGAAACTCGAATTTTAGTTCGAGCGGTTTTTGGCTTACGCAACGTAAATGAGAGTTGAAGATCTCATTAATAGGAAATCAACGGTAAAAAGACAGACAAAAACAGAGTCCGTATGTAGAAGTTATTAATTTTACGCAGACGTTTAACAGTATAATCTCCTTGTACTGTTAAATTTAAGATCGGTCGAGAATTAGTTGACGGTGTCAAAATGAAAGTTGTAGATCTTATTATTACCTACGCGTGGATATAAAGAACGTCAAAAACGGAGGTCGTATGTGAAAGTTACGGATTTTAGAAGTCGGAAGTGTGCTGTGCGAAAATGGGTGATGTGGCACAATCTTGGCCATTGCTTTCTCCCCAAGGCTTGCCACCAGATGGTGACATGTGGCACCAAGTTCAGCCACATTTCACCCTATAAATACCACCTCTCCCACCCTCATTTTCTTCACACCTTTCCCATTCTTTCTTCTCTTTACTCTCTCTCTCTCTCTCTAGAACCTCTCTCTAGCCCCGAAATCCCCCGAAAAGCCTAGGGAACCTCCCTAGCACGAGGCGGAAGCCCCGGAGTGCTCGAAGGCTCCGAGAAGAAGAGCTTTTCGGCTCGGGAACGCTGCTCCAAGCAAAGCCCGGTTTTCTATAAAACCCGCTGTAAGTGAGCTACGCCTACGCTATTTTTAATATAGCTTTTATTTAATTATAGTAACGTTATTAGGAACTTATAATAAATACTTGGGCTATTATTATGGGTTATATAAGTATTTTTTTGACGCTTATATAATAATAATAATAATAATAATAGCTAGACTATTAATTAGTCTCGACGAATAATAAACTAAACTCTAGTGGTAATAATACTAGGTTTCGTCGAAGAAAATTCTTTTTAAGAAGCGAAGCGCTGTCTGAGTTCGGAATCACCACCTTTTCAGGTGAGTGCATATTTACTTTCAACTTACACATAGATATGAAGTATTTAATATAAATTACGTGCTATTTGTGCATATTATCTGAATACTTGCTATCTATGCTGGATGAACGTTTTATACATGTTTTCAAAGATTTAAACTGTATATGTATTTTATATCTACAAAATGTGTTGGGTAAAACATGGGTAGATGTAATAGTTGCTGTGTGACAAAATAAAATAATGAGAGGCCTCGTTATAGATGTTATTGATGATCCAGTCATCTAGCGGAGTATAGATGACGACCACGGACTATTCTAGACAGTCCAGTGGAACACTAGCAGGCTCGCAACCTGTAGGTGTTTATTTGAACTGTGTGTTTATTTGAACTGTGTGCTCACCAGATGTACTCCATCCCCCACATGGTTGCCTATTAGGACATTTATTGCTGAGGAATCCCCTTAGTAGTAGTGTCCGTCCCGATGATGATCCTTAGGCTAGGTCCCTTATGATGGGTGTTTAGGGACGTAAAGTGAGGATAACGGGAACGGGTAATCGGGTTATTATTGATTGATGAAATTAATAAACTATTTATTGTGGGTTGAAAACCCTATGTGCTCACCAGGCTCCCAAGCCTGACCCACTCAGTTTTATGTATTACAGGTAGTGGCGCTTGAGCATATATATGATGTTTGGACGAGGGATTACGGATATAGGCCTGTAGATATGAAATAATGTAGTAAGGCTTGTATTGTACTGTTTATGCTTTTGATCTGTACGAACATGACATCCCGAGTCTTTTAATGAAATACATTTCTATGGAAATGCTTTTGATAAATCTTTATCATATTATTGTTTTGGGACAAATTCCGCAACACTTTTATTTAAAATGTTACTCTGATTTTTAAACAAAGCATAAACAAACCGGTCTTTTCTGGCCGTGATTTTGGGGATGTCACACCTCATTTGAGACACTTCGCCGGAAGTTGTGCGAAGCCCCGGTGCTCGCACTCTCGGAAGGGATGGAGGATTTTGTGGTGTACTGTGATGCATCAATATCCGGTTTGGGAGCAGTGCTTATGCAGAGGGGGCATGTGATAGCATATGCATCGAGGCAGCTGAAGCCTCATGAGTCGAGGTATCCCACCCATGACCTGGAGCTAGGGGTTGTGGTTTTCGCCCTCAAGATCTGGCGTCACTATCTGTATGGGGTTCGGTGTACCATATACACGGACCACAAGAGTCTGAAGTACTTGATGGATCAGTCCAACCTGAATATGTTCCAGAGGAGATGGTTGGATGTCGTAAAGGATTATGATTGTGAGATCCCGTACCACCCGGGCAAGGCTAATGTTGTAGCTGATGCTTTGAGTCGTAGGGCGGAGAGCACCCCGATTCAAGACGTTTGTATGAGGTTGATAGTGATGACTCTGGTGTTGGACGCCATTCGAGGTGCCCAGACGGAGGTCGTGAGACCGGAGAACTGCAAAAGGGAGCGGGTGATCGGGCAGGTATCGGAATTCGTTACCGATAGTCGAGGACTTATGACTTTCCAGGGTTGTATTTGGGTACCGTTTGTGGGCGGAGCGCATACCATCTTGATGGAGGAGGGCCATAGGTCAAAGTTCTGGATCAATCCCGGGGCCACTAAGATGTTTTTGGACCTAAAAAGGGATTATTGGTGGCCGTGTATGAAGAGAGATGTCGCATGGTTTGTGGAGAGGTGCTTGACCTGTCGTAGGTTTAAGGCCGAGCACCAGTGTCCACATGGAAAGTTGCAGCCATTGGAGATTCCCGAGTGGAAGTGGGAGCAGATTACCATGGATTTTATCACCAAATTGCCAAGGACTGCTAGAGGTGTCAATGCAATTTGGGTGATTGTAGACAGGTTGACCAAGAGCGCTCACTTTCTTGCTATCAGTGAGAGCTCTTCTGCTGAGATGCTGGCAGAGCTGTATGTGAGGGAGGTGGTATCACGGCATGGAGTTCCGATCTCGATTGTTTTAGATCGAGATGTGTGATTTACTTCCAGATTTTGGAAGAAGTTTCACGAGGAGTTGGGTACGAGGCTGCATTTCAGTATTGCATACCACCCACAGACGGACGGACAAAGTGAGCGGACGATTCAGACGCTCGAGGACATGCTTCGGGCATGTGTACTGGATTTCGGTGGAAGTTGGGACACGTATTTGCCCTTGGCTGAGTTTTCCTACAACAACAGCCATCACTCGAGCATTGGTATGCCACATTTTGAGCTGTTGTATGGGAGGAGGTGTCGGACCCCCATATGTTGGGGAGAGGTAGGGCAACGCGTGATGGGTAGTACGGAGATTGTGCTTCAGACGATAGAGCAGATTTAGCAGGTCAGATAGAGGTTGTTGTCCGCTCAGAGTCGCCAGAAGAGTTATGCGGATAGGCGATGATCTGAGCTCGAGTTCCAGGTCGGCGATTTCGTGCTCCTAAAGGTATCTCCTTGGAAAGGAGTGATCTGATTCAGGAAGAGGGGCAAGCTGGGACCCCGGTATATTGGGTCGTTTAGAGTGATCGTGAGAGTGGGTAAAGTAGCGTATCGCTTGGAGCTACCTGCGGAGTTGGATCAGATTCATGATACCTTCCATGTGTCGCAGCTGAGGAAGTGTATTGCCGATGAGTCGGCGGTGGTACCATTAGAAGATATCCAGATGGATGCGAGTCTAAATTATGTTGAGAAGCTTATCGCAATCTTGGATCGAAGGATCAAGGTTCTGAGGAACAAGGAAGTGCCCCTGGTTCAGGTCCAGTGGCAACATCAGAGAGGGTCCGAGTTGACCTGGGAGCCAGAGTCGGAGATGCGGGAGCAGCATCCGGAATTGTTCGCAGCATGAGACTTCGGAGGCGAAGTCTGGTTCTAGTGGGGGAGAATTGTAACAGATCGAAATTCAGGTAAGCTTTATGACCCTTCTATTTTGGAGAGTTGTCAAATTAGGCCCTTAAAGTTAGGTGTGGGATTGGTGAGTACGCTTAATTTGAACGCGGACTCGCCCGGGTACGCTAGGCGTACCCAAGGGTTACGCTAGGCGTAGTGAGCCCAGATTCAAACCCTAAATTCCTGGCTTGTGCACTATAAAAGGAACATGTAGTCCTTTGCCCTAGCCACCATACCCCCTTGAGTGAGTCCTTAGAGAGCTGAGATCCGTGCTTTAGCTTGTGTGTGTGTTTTTGAGTTTGAAGTTACCTTTTCAAGGTAAAGAAGGAGAAGAAGGAACCATTGTTGGAGCTAGAAGTTGAAGAACAAGTGTAGATCCGAGTTCTACAGTGGTTGGAGATCACTTCTGAGGTAAAAAGCTCAAAGCTTTCCTTGTTCTTCATAAGTTTTGCTTTTTAGTCCATTTTTAGGGTTTTTGGCTCAAACTTGGAGACTTTATGTGCAAACAGTCTCCATGAGTTTCGATCTGACCTTTTCTAGTGTATATTGTGTTGAGGATTCATAAAAATCCAGTCTTGGACGTGGATATCATGCCATGCATGAGTTATAGCCTCATTATGGAAAGAGGAAAGGTGTTTTGAGAGCAAAGTGACCTTTACATCCATGCAAAGGCTTAAAGGTTTCAACTTTACGGATTAAGTCATGTTAGAGGAGTCAGATCTGAATTTTGGATGCAAGTCTTAACCGTTTAAGACCTAAATGAAATGGATGAGGAAGCTGGGTATTATGTTGGGCATAATCCCAATACACGTGGCGTAAGGGGCCGCGTACCCCGATTCTGTGAGGGCTGACTTTTGTTGACTTTTAGGGTTTGGTCAACTTTAGTGTATTTGAGACAAGTAAGGGGTAGAATGATCTTTTACCTCTCCTAAGAGTGATTAGAGGAATTGTCTAGCCTTGGGAATTATGTTGATGACAAGTGATTATTTCATATTATTAGGCGGAGGCTAGGTCTTATTTCTCTAAGTTCGAGATTTCTGAGTTACCGAGTTACACGAGGTGAGTCTCCTCACTATACATTACCTAGAGTGGTATTATGTGTTGACCAGAGGGTCTTATGTGTTATCTATGAGATTATGTGCTATGTGTTATATGTATGTTGTATGATGTTATAGACCGGACCGGAGGGTCCAACGATACAGACCGGGCCGGAGGGTCCAACGAGCTATGACCGGACTAGAGGGTCCAACAAGCTACGGGAGTGAAGGGTCCCGCTGAGACACATCGACCAGAGGGTCGTATTATAGCCTCGAGTGGCGTATGTGTTGTATGCAGTATTTTGGGGAACTCACTAAGAATTTATGTTTACAGTTGTTGTGTTATGTGTTTCAGGTACTAGCGAGGACCGTGGAAAGGTGCCGACATGACCCGTACACACTAGAGAGAGGATTTGATTTTGTGATCTTGGGATATGTTATGTTTCGATAACTATTGTTGGATACCTTTGAGAATATTTATATGTGAACTTGGTTGTTGAAAAATGAAAATTTTGTTTTGAAAATTACGTTGTTACACATTTCGGACTCATGTGGGTAGTGTTGACAGTTTGCACAACAAAGCAAGAGAAAAGTGTGAATTTTTAGTGAGAGAAAAACACGCTATTAATGTAGTCTTGAGGAGACAAACCGAAGCGGAGGACCATAAATATAAAGATCGATTACGTGTATCTATTGTTGTTGTTAGACTTTTATTGAAAACCGGTTTACCGTTTCGTGGTCATGATGAGTCGGTTAAATCGGAAAATATAGGGCTTTACATTGAAGCGCTAAACGCCATTCGGGAGACTAATGAAGATATTTTCAACAATACTTTAGAAAATGCTCCTAAAAACAATCAACTTATTTGCCCTAAAATTCAAAAAGAACTTGTACAATGTTTTGCACAAGAAGTCCTTTTGAGTATTCGCCAAGAGATTGGTGTAGATCTATTTGCTTTATTAGTCGATAAATCTAGTGATGTCTCGAGAAAAAAACAAATGGCTACTGTTTTGCAATATGTTGATAGTCTTGGTTTTGTGAAAGAAATATTCACAGGCATTGTGCACGTGAAGGATACATCATCTTTGACACTCAAAAACGTCATAAATGAAGTACTTACCACTTACAAGCAACAAGTTGCGTTTTAGTCAGGTAACTTTTTTTTATTTAAATTTAATTTAATTCCCTTTATCTGTAATATTATATATAATATTTTTTAATTCTTTTAATAGATAAGAAGACAAGGTTATGATGGGGCTAGCAATATGCGAGGGGAATTCAATGGTTTGAAAGCTTTGATATTACAAAAGAATGACACAACTTTTTATATATATTTCTTTCCACACCACCTTCAATTAGTGGTTGTGGCTGTAGCAAAAAAGGATGATGGTGTTAGTAACTTTTTTGAACAAATTTTGTTGGTGGTTAACGTTGTTTGTGCCTCTTGTAAAAGAAAACACTTACTACGGGAACAAGCAAGAGAAAGGGTGCAAAAAGGCTTGTGTAGTGGTGAACTTGAAACCGGGAGAGGGTTAAATCAAGAGACTTCACTTGTTTGAGTGAGAGATACAAGATGGGGTTCACATTTCAACACACTCACAAGTTTATTGAAGTTGTTTGCGAATGTTATTGTAGTTTTAGAATTTATGAAAGTGGATTTGGGGGGGGGGGGGGGGGGGGGGGGGGATCATTGGCAAACCATCAACAAGCGTCCGGAATTTTAGCATTCTTTAAATCTTATGAATTCATGTTTTACTTATATATGATGTATGATATTTTACGCCTCACGGGTACATTATCAATGCAACTTTAAAAAAAAAAAAAAAAAAAAAAAAAAAAAAAAAAAAAAAAAAAAGATCAAGACATTTTAGAAGCAGATTTGATGGTTAGAGGGGCATTGGACGCATTGCAATCTTTAAGAGACACGGGGTTTGCTAGCATTTTGCCAAAGATATCATCTTTTTGTCAAACACACAATATTGCTACTTTGGAAATGGAGGATTTTTATGTTGGTAGGAGAAACCGTACGACCATAAAGACCCGTAGATTTCATTTTGAGGCTGAAATCTTCAACACAATGGTGGATATGCAACTTATAGAATATCAGGATTAATTTAGTGAATCAAGCACCCAGTTACTAGAATACATGGGTGCTTTGAGTCCTTGTGATTCATTTGCACAATTTGACAAATCAAAGTTGTTGAAGTCGGCTAAGTTGTACAAGTATGATTTTGTTGATTCGGATTTGATAGATCTTGAAGGACAACTTGAGATATTTTATCACACTTGCATCAAAGATGAGCGTTTTACCACTTTGAAAGGAATTTCCAAGCTTTCTCGTTTGATGGTTAGTACGGGCAAACATCGGTCTTATCATTTGGTTTATAAACTTTTGAAGTTGGTTTTAATTTTACCCGTAGTGACCGTAAGTGTGGAAATATGTTTTTCGAATATGAAGCTCTTGAAGACCGACTTGCGCAACAAAATTGGCGATGATTTTTTGAACGACGCATTACTTTGCAATGTTAAGACCGAAACACTTGTGAAAGTTGAGAATAAAAAGTAATGGAGTGGTTTCAAAAGATGTATTCATGAATAGGATAAATTTAAATTGTAGTAGATAGTTTTATTTTTTATTTTTTATGTAATGAATCGTTTTTTTTTTTTTTTTTTGTAGTAGACGTAATGAATTATTTATCAGTTTTAAATTATGTTTGACCGAATTTTTCTTTGGCAACCCCTAGTATCAATTCTTGTGTCCGCCCCTGAATGAACATATAATATAGTAATGTAATCAAACACGATTAAACATATATGAATATAAAATGAACTTATATGAACGAACATAATTGAATGAACGAGACCATTGTTCATGTTCGTTCGTTTAACTAAACGAACGAGAATTTACGTTCGTGCTCATTCATTTATTAAATAAACAAACATAAACAAATTTACTGTCGAACGGTTCATAAACAGTTCGCTAAACATGCCGAACAAATTTACTGTCGAACGGTTTATATACAGTTCGCTAAACATTCCGGTCGTTTACAACCTAGCTATATTTGATGTTTCTCCTCTTTTAGAACTCAAATTACCCTTATTATGACAATTTATTCTAAATATTATTAAAAAAAAAAAAAAAAAAAAAAAAACCAGTTTAACCGGACATAAAAATTAAACAACCTTGGATTAATTATAGGAGCTTAGGTATGAATTATGTCATATACCAAACATTTAATTGAAGGGATTACGTGTGACAAAAGCGATAATTATGTGAAACAGATTATTTAACATGCATGTGTTTGGTCACATGTTTAAGGATCATGCAATTAGTGACCATGCCCGATTCTGTTACATATGAGATGTGTGAGAGGGAAAATACGGTGAGATGGTCGGTTAGTTCTTTTGTCATTCCCACAATCTCGAAACATATATTTTTTATTTTAATATTAATATTTAAAATAGTTTAATTTTGCTAATGATTGATATTCATTAATGGTAACAAGTAACATTTATTACACTTGTTTCTCCAAAAAATATGATATATCTAAAATTATAGGTTAATTTGCTTTAATATTATAGCCTATTGAAAAAAAAAAGTGATGAACTATCTAAACCAGAATAGTTTTAAACTAAAAAATTATTATAAAAAGATAAGTTATTGGTACTTTTATTAAAATGAACTATCTATTCAACCGACTTGACATTTGTCCATCAATGGTGGTTTCACCACCACCATCTCCTGAAACTTCCATTTGAATACTCGTATGCCTTCCAATATACATCAAACACTGAAATGCAATCATGTCAAATTACTGCATTCAATAAAATTTAAACTTAACAAAGTCGTGATTAATTGACCGTAAGGTATACTAGAACACCGTCACTTTATACAAAAATATGTATGTAGATTTATATCCATGGAGATGTTTTTTCTATAGTCAAGTACTTAAAACATGTGGTTGACAAAAATTATTTATAGAAAAAGAAGTCCACGTTAAAACACATTTAACCTCCTCTTTGAATTATCTTTTGCCTATTGCTAGTGTTTATAATACCACTTCTGCATTGTGCTCTGGAAAAATTCAACTAGCATAATAAGTGGCCTTTTATGTGCATGTCTGGTAATTAACGTGTTAATGAAATCGAAAATATTAGACGTCATTACACTATAACATACCTTGTAAAGCATGTCCTTTCCTATTTTTGTATCTGATTTCATCTAGGTTCTTGCATGTGCGAGGTACTAAATGGCACAACACCACCAAATTTTCAAGTTTAATTTCATATACTTTTTGCATGTTTTACATAATAGATTATAAGTTGTCGTACTATTTTTTCCAACTTCAATCAAAAATTCATGGTAAGTCCACGGTGGAACTAAAGCTTGTGGAAGGCATGCAAGTGGGAATATTTTTTAATAACGAGATCAATGCAAGCCACTCTAGTGAGATTTATGATCATATATATCATCGATGCATGCCGAGAACTTATTTAAAAACCACATACAAGAATCCCTAACATGAGTAATTGATTACTTATATCCATAGTAATTGCAAAAAAAAAACCATGGTTCCTAAGTACTTCTTCAAATAGGCATCATCTATAATGACCAATGAGCATGTGTTATCCTTTAATATATAAATCTAAGTTCATAAAGGGTATAGTAATTCTATGGTTCTAAATAACGTTTGGCATGACTTGGCGACAATTTCAAGCCTCGAACTTTTATTTGTTTTGGTGAGTCACATCGTTTGTAAGGTGTGACTTAAAACGAAAATTTTATATATAAACTCGTCACGGCACGCCATGACTCCAAGGCTTGTACTTGACGCCAAACTTTAACAAATGTCGCCTTAAGTCACACACACACACACACACACACAGATATATATATATATATATATATATATATATATATATATATATATATATATATATATATATATATATATATATAGAAGCATAAAAATGTTCTACAAATTATGAGTGATAAGTTAGGTTATTTTATTACCTTTTATTGTATTGCAAGTTACCTCTCTCTATAAATAGAGAGAGTGGTCATTTATTATGTGTGCACCAAAATATTGTTCCCTAGCTAGAGAGAGTGTGGTGGGATCTCTCCCACCATGTGTTCTTCACCAAGTGTTCTTCATATTCATATTGTAACTCTTTCTTCCTAATAAAATTATCAGATTATTCATCTCATTGTGCTCTTCATATTTTTGTTATCGTTAAATCACAAGATCATATTATTCCGCACAAGCCGATCATTAAAATGGGCTTCTACCTTCTACAGTTGGTATCAGAGTCATACATTGAAGATCTAAGCGATTATTTCAATGGAACGATTTCCGATCAGTTATCTTATCATGATGATTTTTCGATATTCTACCTAGAATTTCTGGGTTTGCAATCGTTTATTCTTATAATGAGTTTTTCTGATTTTTCGAGTGTTAATTCAAAGCTTTTTCAAGCTTTCAAGCAAGGTCGTAAAAATCGCTCGACGTTAGCTAGTCGGTGGACTGGGGTCAAAGGATTAATCGGCTAGGCGGAGAGTAATCGGGGGATTAATCGGGGACCATTAATTGCTAATTTGTTAGATTTTAAAAAATTAAATATGACTAATATCATATAAACGTTCATAAATACCACTAATATTATAACAAAATAGGTTAATATGATAAATACAATACTAATCATACCTCAAATAGTTTCTATTAAGATATAACTTCTTCAAAGTGTTAAATTTTCATCGGGTTCTATTGTTTCAGTCATTTTGTATGCATGGATTAATCGCTACACGCTCTCTAATCGGTTAAGTAGCGCCTAGGGATTAATCGGAGATTAATCGGGACCTAATCGGGATTTTTACAACACTGCTTCCAAGAATAAATGTGATGTTGTCTTGTTTATTTGTCTGCTGAAAATCCAGGTTTGCAAGCTTTTTATTTTGTTGTTGAAAAAAAAAGGGGAAGATGATATTTGTGGTCTAAAACTCTTGAAGATTATGCTCATGCACTTTTTTGCTATGGAATCAAGACACAATATCTTGGGTTTTGTTCGAAATATTGGAGAAGATTTATTTTTAAAGAATTTATCAACATATTTGTTTTGGAGTTCATAAATCTGCACGTAAAAATCATAAGAAGATATGAAGCTCTTTTGTTCTTCATTGATGCTGGTTGATATTTATTAGAATATCTTGGACGTTATGAAGTTGTTTATACAAAGCATGTCCTTTACTTCTCCATGTAATACATTGCCCTTGACAATCTGAATAAATCCATGTGACAAGCAACGTTAAATAATGCCTTTTGTACCTTTTGTCCCCTGCACACTCAATCTTTTTCCTTAGACCCATGCCTTGTCCCCTCACCTTTTACCTTTCTCTCTCCTACTTTCTGCCATTTTTATCCTTCCCAACACCCCATCTCATCCCCATATGTTTTAGGAAAGATTCCCTTTGATAATCACGAAGATATAGCCTCTACGGTATCAAAATTTCATGAAAAATGACATTTTTCGTAATCAACCTTCTCATCCTCGGCGCCCAACACCGAAGACCTAAAGTTAGACCGAAAACTTGCCTTACAAGAAGGAAAGTCCATATCGAAGAGAAAAGCACACATCGAAAGTCTGTTGAAAGGCCTCTTATGCGCAGCTTCTGCGATCCTCGTAGACTGGAGACTTCAGCCCAGAGACCTGACACCGCAGACCTTCAGCATACCCAAAGATCCCCTTCGCTCTTCGCTTCCACTTTTCGCCTACCCGCAAACTAACCTTTCTTTGCAATCTACTTGCTTCAGCTCCTCGCATACCGCAGACCATTTACCCCCATCACCCACAACCTAACCCAACACGCAAACCCTCTATACATACCAAAGACCCTCCCTTTACCCGGAGACCTTGCTCTTCGGCATCTACCCTGACCTCAACCTGAAGACTTCAGTCTTTGGTCAACATCTCGTCTACTCTTCCCACTACAGCCTTGCCTTGTCACCTAGAGACGTCAGGTCCTCAGTACACCCTCCTCGGTACTTAACCCTCTTCGCTATCAACTCCTCGGTACTCACCCTTTCCTCTCCTCCTTTTCCTTCTGCCCTCTTAACTCCTCAACTTTACCCCTCTCATATCGCAACCAATTATCTTTTCTTGCCAATTTTTTTACACCTTTTTTTAACACCATTTTTTTTAAACCAATTTTTTTAACATCAATTTTTGCCATAACCCAATCCATGATCGGAAGCACTTTTGTGAAGAATAATTTTTTACAAGACTCGATTTATTGTCTTCATGAATGAGATTATTATTGGATATTCATTCAAGCTTCGATCATCACAATGGACTTCATACCGCAATCGGACATCATATTTTTCTTCGCAAGGATTGTACCGCAATTGCGTCTAACCAACAAAATTGTTTCGCAACCTTCGCTCTGTGAGGACTTTTTATGACTGGTCGCTCTTGATCTTTGATTGATGAACTATGTATCTTGAGCATGTGGACTTTATTTATTGAAGACCACTTCAGGAGTTTCGGCACTAAAGTTTGGGTACATCGGCATTCTTCATCATAGCAGAGACTTTTCATGTAGAGTTATTATTGTTACTTCGGTACTTGTTCGAGCAGTTTTCAGTGACAGAATCAATCAGACACGGATGATCGGTGAGTATTTATTTTACTCTCATTCTCGTATTTTATCGAGACCCTTCGTACATCTAGGGTGAGCATGCAAAGCTCTTGGTATCCGACATTCTCCGTCCATATTGATTTATTTATATTTAATATCCGATCATTGATTATCAAAAATAGGGAGAGAATATTATGTTATCATCCAGATATGATTTTATGATTGTTTGAGCTTAGATTTTCGATACTTCTGGAGACGATGATTTATTTAGTGATGCGACATGGAACTGATTTTTAGTCATCTTTTCATCAAATTTTTGGCTTCACTAGATGTTTCCCTTATCCAAATTATTTATTATTCAGACTCACCACAGGACATTTCATACTTTTTAGCAGGTTATTCTTTTGAAGATTTTTGGGTGTATTATGATTCGAGAACTAGAGATGTTTCAGACTTCATGAAGCCGAAGTGTTTTTCTGATTGGATCTTCAACTTGATCATTGTGCTTGTGATGAATTTGAAGGTTTGGATCTTATTTTTCTGCCTCAAGAGTGGTGACCTTGAAGCCGAAGACCTTTATCGACTAGAGATTCATGGCAAACATCAGAGATCATAGACACTTCAGAGTTTCTGAGAAATTTCAGTATTTAGTTCTTATTATGTTTCATTTTTATTATCGCACTTGTTAGTTGGTTACTGTGTATTTTAGTCTTTTATCATTGTATTTGTATCCCTCATCATTTGTGGGCATTTAGGGAGAGATTGTTGGATCATAGAAATGTTCTACAAATTATGAAAGATAAGTTAGATTATTTTAATATCCTTTATTGTATTGTAAGTTACCTCTCTCTATAAATAGATAGGGAGTGGTCATGTATTATGTGTGCACCAAAATGTATTTCCCTAGCTAGAGAGAGTGTGGTGGGATCTCTCTCACCAAGTGTTCTTCGTTTTCATATTGTAACTCTTTCTTTCTAGTAAAATTATCGGATTACTCGTCTCATTGTGTTCTTCATATTTTTGCTATCGTTAAATCTCGAGATCATATTATTCCCCACAAGTCGATCCTTAAAATGGCTTCTACGTGATTTATCGTAGAACTATTTTTATTCACAAAACCATATAACCATTTGTTGACTATTAATGATGCCCTAAATTATAGTAGCATTTATATATAATCAATCCTAATAAAATAGATATGAAAAATTTAAGCATCAATTATAAAGAAAATCTAACTCCATGAATCAACAAAACATCAAGCGTTGAACATCAAAAAATTTATTATGATTAATGTTCATAAGTGAATGTTGTTGATTACTATTCATAAATGAACATTGTTGACTACTATTCATAATTGAACATTAGAAAATATATAAACATTCATAATTGTTCATAACTGAACATATATGAACAATATCCTTTTATAACCCAAAAGTTAATTCATGTTCATAGGTGAACATGTAGTAATGTTATAACTATCACAGATGACCATTTATTCGGAAATCAAAATTCATTCAAAAACCCTTAAAATTAATCATGTTCATATATGTTCATAGGTGAACATGTATGAAAGTGTTACATCACAACAAATGTATTCAGAATTGAAATTTTTTACAAAAACCAAGAAACTAGTCATGTTCATACATGAATATCAAATGTTCACAGTGAACATGGGTTAGGAATTATTTTCATGATGACTCTGAACGTAAATCTAAAAGATATTGGAAACTTAGCACTCTCTCTAAACTTTCTAATTTGATGGCTCTTTTGCATTTTAGCAATACTTTTTCTAAAGGTATTTTTGTAGGCTTAGGCAAAAACAATCTTGTGTTGACAAATTTTAACCTTTTCAAACAACAGTTTCACCAAAGAACTACCTGCAAAATTTTAACCTTGACAAATTTTAACCTTTTCAAACAATAGTTTCACCAAAGAACTACCTCTAAAATTGTACAATGGCATTTAGTTTTGATCAATTCGTTGTGAATGTAAACAATTTCATGAGGATATTACTAGATTGATTAACGTACTGCATGAGACTGTATCATATCAGGCTTGATGGAAACCACTTCTTTGAGGATATTTCATAAACACTTCGTGTGAAACCAAATATTACATACATCAATCTAAAAGGTACTTGTGAAAGTAATACCTTTACTGAAATAATAAAATTTTATTTCGGTCAATTAAACAATAGTTGCAAAAAGCAATGTAAAATGCAAAATAGGGGCTACTGCAACAAACCAAAAAAACATTGGGATATAGATTTCAATTGTTCTCGTTATACTGAAAGTAGAAAAAAAAAAGACGATAATGATATAAATAAATATATAATGAAATGGTAATATATATATATATATATATATATATATATATATATATATATATATATATATATATATATATATATATATATATATATATATATATATATATATATATATATGGAAAACGAAATCAATAGTTTCAAAAACGCTCTTCTTATAAAAGTCGAAGTATGATAAGAATGGAAATCTTTATTCTAATCTACTCATGTTTTCTTGAAATCTTGCAAGAGAGAAAGTGGGTGTGGTTACTGATTTGTGGGTCAAACTCTTAAAGACCGAAGCACGCTACTTTAGGTTTCTAGTTTATTGAAAAATCAAGTAAAAACAATTGTATCTTCGCTAAAACAGCCAATCTCTTTGCTTCAATCCAACATCAAAATTAAGAAAATAGAGAAGGTGACTTCGTCACTAGGAAAGAAAGAAGCCAGAGAGTGATGAATGGTTGTGGCAATGGTATTACAAAGGACATCGGAGATAGTGTCTAAAGAGATATTGAAAGTCGACAATCGAGGGGAGAAAGAGATTGTGAACGGTAACAGTGGAATGAGTATGTAGAATGGCTAATTTTTAGGTGTTATACCCATGTATCTATTTGATCCTATACATAAGGGTATATATTTTTACTAAGCACTCTATTAATCTAATTCTTCAATAAAATAATCATATGGTTAGAAATATAGTTATCTGGTTCTATAAATTTATATTGGTTGTTTACTCATCTCATGTCTATATACATACATACATACATACATACATACATACATACATACATACATATATATATATATATATATATATATTCTATTCAAAATAATTATTGTGTTATTGTATGCATAAATGTGGGCCAATCATTTTTGGTAAATTAAGAAAATGATTATTGTGGTTAAAGAAATTAAAAAAGAAAAAGAAAAAGCTTTCCGTTTAATAAATAGGTAACATTCACTTTCTTAATTTACCAAAAATTTACTAATTAGGAAACACAATTTTAATTAATAAAAAGTTTAGAATTTTCAAAGATATTTGATTTTTGATTTTTTTTTAACTAATTAGATTATAATTCTATGATAATTCTGTTAGAATTATATTCTATGAGAATGTCAGATTATCTATTCTGACAAAATAAATGTTTTGAATGAATGAATATTTTGAAGACAAACAGTAGTTTTGAACCATCAGTTTAAAAATAACATGATTCTTATATATATATATATATATATATATATATATATATATATATATATATATATATATATATATATTCATAGACATTGAATGTAAATATAGATTCATACATATTCTTATAGAGTAATAGTCTTCTATATTTTAATACAATTACACATATTCTAATAGAATGTCATAAAAAATAAATAAAGATTTTAAAAAGCATAGAATTCTTAAATATAGAATTCTTGAACGAATGCACTTGATCATTTTATTATGGACTATTCTGCCAGAATATAACGACGAATAGCGCTTGCTTTTGTGAAGACCATTGAGCATTATTCATCTTCATCTCACGCGCCATCATCCAACGTTCACGCCCTTGATCAGCATGTCTCCATCACGCATTCTATGAGAATAACTGCTATGAAATTGAGCATTTTATAAGAATAACTACCATGAAATCGTATGGCAATCCTTAAAACCAAATTCACAAATTACAAGCAAGAACTTCCAAAATGATGAATATATTTGTTTTAAATAATAACATAGCAATGTATCTAATTTGACAATTAGGCCTTATGAAGAATGCTTATTAGTTATTATTATAGTTACAAATCAAAACTCATAATCTATTTTGAAAATGCAAAATCCCGAATACACCTTACTGTAATCTAAATGAATATTTTATGTTTGTAAAACAAGTAAAGATAATAGGGCTTGAATAACTATCATGAAATTGAATTATGTAAGAATAAAACTATGTGAGAATGCTTTTATACGACAAAAATAAAACAAAATTTAGTAATTCTTACAGAACTCATAGTACATGTTAAAATCAAGTAACACAAATAACGAACTCATAAATTATTTTTGTGTTCTTCAAGAATTTGAACATCAAGTTCTCTTTCAGACATTTCTACAAACACCTGGTGTGCAATATTCTCATAGAATTATTTTTGTGTTCTTTAAGATTTCTTAACCCAATCATTCTTTTTTACTTCCTCAACAAATGAAAACCGCACCAATTGTCTTTTTTCTTTCAGCATTCCAGCAAATATACATGAGATACATAAAGCATAAGAATGAAATCGAGGAAGTGAATTAGAGGACTTACACAGTGGCATCTTCCCTCCCACGAAGTTTAACAGGAGTTCCAGATCGGGGAGACATGAGAGGAGAAGCAGAGAGCTCATCGGGGCCTAGGATTTTACCTGGCTACCACGACCCATTCCGCCTCCGAACCCAAACGATTGTCCCAACACCGCCGAGGAGGATAGAAGGCGGCTTCCGGTGTTGCGAGGGCGGCGATATGTTACCAGATTTGGGTGGGATGGGGTGTGAAGAAGGAGCAACGATGAGGAGAATAGGGTCAAATGGAGATGCATGAATGGTCAACAGATGGTATGCGACACCGGCGGAGGAGCGACAATAACTTCCAGTGGTATGAAGGTAGTGCTAAGTCGTCGGTTGGATGGACAGGTGAGTGAAGCAGGAGCCTTCAAAGGATTTTAGGGTCTGCGTCTTGAACAAATTTGAAGGGATTTATACGAAAGCAATCCAATATTTTAGGGATTAATTAAATTTTTATTTAGTTAAAAAAATTAATTAATTAGTAAAATTAGATATCCTTATTTAAGTTTTTGAAATGATTGACCCACATTAATGTATACAATAATACAATAATTACATTTAATACCTGAAATTAGCTCTCTCTCTCTCTCTCTCTCTCTATATATATATATATATATATATATATATATATATATATATATAACTTAAGACATCATTTTGTTACAGTTTGGCGTTAAGTACAAGCCTTGTAGCCATGACGCGTCGTGACGAGCTTTTTAGAATCTTGATAGTAACTCATAGATGTGAAAGAAATTAGAATGAATTGAAAAATAAATGATACCTTACTATACAGTAGAAACCGTTTTAGGTCATCCTAAACATAAGGTTATATATATTTACTATGCACTCTATTAATCTAATCCTTTAATAAAATAATCATATGGTTATAAATATAGTTCTATGGATCTATAAATATATATTGGTTCTTTATTGATCTCATATCTATATATGGGTCATAGTGACTTGATCTACCTTGCCAATTTGCATACAAAAGTGTCTATGCATTTGTACATCTTATTAGTTCAAGTGCATACTTATTCAAATATTAAGCTTGAGAGTAGGTAAATTGACCATTAATTAGATTCTCATATACTAAGTGATTTCTTTCCACTAATATACTCTATTAAACTATGTCTTTGAATAATCTAATAGTGTGTTGATCATGTATTAGTCAAACATGGAATATTACATCTTTAATTTTGATAACCCAAATACATCTTTCACAGTTTTCGTAAAATATGGCCACAAAGCCTATTTCGTTATGACATTATGGTATTATATTGAAAATATTATCCAATGCATTTTCAATCCAAGTGCTTGCTTCAGTGCCCCTTTGATGCAATTAATTCACAAAGTAGGACTTGTGCAGTAGGCTCATATAGCATTGATATTGTAACACTCGATTTTTGAGGCACAAATTTTAAGTTAATAGTTTTATATTCAAAATAAATTAAATACAATAAAAAAAATTTAATAATATAATATGTCAAAAAATGAGAAAATGATAATAATAAACCATGTCATTAGTTGATATTGAAGAATTTTTTTGTAAAAAGAATACTTTTAGTGATGAGGGGTCTAATATGAAAAAATGGTGAAACTTGTGTTTGACTATGGATTTGAACAACTAAATGGTTAGGACCAAATTTGTATAATATACTTTAGGGAGGGATCTTATGTGAAACAATTAAGGTTCCAATTAATGTGGGAGCCATTTTAAAGGGAATCTTGCTATGAGTGGTCATAGTTGCCAATATTGCATAAGAGGAGTGATACATGGACCCACATTTTCCTCTCTTTTTCTTTATCACATATAAGGCAAATCATCCACCTCCATGGTGATTTTCCTTGTCCAATTCCTTGGAAATTGATGCTTGAAGTCTAATTGTTGAAATCTTTAACAAGTCTCTTTCATTTATTTTCTTGGAAGGTAATTCTTTTTTCCTTTTCTTTTTCAAATTTGTTGGGGGTTCATGTAGGTTTTGCAAAACCAAATTTACTCTCTTAAGAATAGAGTTTACATAATTTTTATGTGATGATCCATCTTCAATCTACGATTAAAAAATAGTTGGTCGATTTGGAATATTTTGGGTTTTTTACAGGTATCCAAACCTTAAGTGTACTAAATCCAATTTCATGTTCCACGAAATGACATGAGCTTGCTTTTATGATTAGATTTTGTATTTCACTTCAAATCCACGATGTATTCGACAAATCATGTCTCATGGTGAGGTTTCATGTTATTTGGTATAAAACTTAGAATTTGTGGTTAGTTCTTCATGTATAGTTATGTTATTCTTAATCTTATATGTTCATTAATCCTTCTACAAGTTCTAATAGATGATATGGTTAGTTCTTCATGTATAGTTATGTTATTCCAATATCAAATGATGATTTCTATTGCTATTTATGCATCTAGTGTTATATGTAGTGTGTTAGTAGTATTGAGCTTCTATGAAGTCTATGGAGGTTGTATCTAAATATTGATGGATGATTAAGGTCCCGACACCTTATTATAGGTGCACTTCTTGTATTTTATGTCTCATTTATGACATCCCTGTTTTTATAGCCCGAAAATACATTTTCTTTACGTTTATTTAAAAATAGAGTATTCTTTATATTGCAGAATTTGTCAAATAAAAAGTAGTTCTGAAGAAATGTTTTTAATTGATTATTAAAAACTTGGGAATTCATAACTGATACAAGAAACATAAGCATAAACATAGTCACTACAGGCCTTACAACATAATATTACAGTACCGCTTATATCTCTTCGAATATCTCATCATTTCCAAACACCACTCTCCATGTACATTGGTATTGCTTCATGCCCATGTATGATCGATTAACACCCACAGGTTGTAAACCTGCCTGTATATGACTTATAAACACCTACAAGTTACAAGCCTATCCATGTTTCACGAGACTTCTCTAGAATATTTTGTGGCCTATTATTTATATCCTACTAGATGACTTATCTCTAGTAGTACTATAACCTCCCAAAATCATAACAAAAATTTCATTTCAACCCATTTCAAAATCCATAGGTTACATCAAAACATAGTGTTAGATGCATTTTACATGCATTACATTTTCCTCGCTATTTCGTAACAAAAATCTAACTAACTCCCGATTATTCTTATGTATTATGTGTTTCGTGATTATTTTGTAGAATGCCCGTACTGCTCACCTTTGTTATGATTTTTCAGGGTAATTTGGAGAACATGGATGATTACTCGAGTTTAGGATGCGTTAATGGATGCTTTGAAGCTTAAATGGAGTCTAGACTAAGGAAGGATGCCGAGGAATGATCAAGAATTGCTTAGAAGGAGGAATGATGATTGAAAAGAGACGGAATCAAAGACCTGCGATCGCAAGCCTTATATCTGCGATCACAGCTTTGACCTTGCGATTGCATGTTTGGTCGCAGCTTCATTTCGGAGATTTTTCATGCAAAAAATTCAAATGGATGAGAAAATACACTTCATGCGATCGCAACAACATAACATGCGATCGCAGCTTGGCAAAAACGTCTCGAAATAGCAACGCAATTCATTTAAAAGAATCGAGACAGGTTTTCAATAATACCTGTGATCGCAACTTCTGTACATGTGATCGCATGTGCGTCGTTTTTATAGTAGGACGTATAAATAGAGCCACACACTTATCCAGTAACCCTAATTGGCGATTCCTAGGGATTCTAAGGTGATTTTCGGAGACTTTCAAGTGAAGAACACAAATCTGAAGGAGACGATTCAATTTCTTTTCATTGTTTAGTAAGATTTATCGTTTAGACTCTATTTTTGTTGTTTGTAATCCGTTTTTAGCCATGTCAGGCTAAAAACTCAGATTTAAGTTTTGCAAGACGTAACCTTTTCATATGATTAATTATTAGACACTATGTTTGACTGTGATTACTATTTAGTTTGATCAATTCTGATTTTAAATGAATGATTGATTTTTATTTCAATTTTTGTTGGCCACTTAAATTGTTTGTTAGTCATTCTAGTTATCTGATTGTTTAGATTCGTAATTATCTAGACTAATTAGTATAAAGTAACAAATATTGGATTAATTATGCGTTTAGGGTTAACTGTAATATGAATTGATCAAACAAGTTTTTATGCCTCCGAGCTTATGAGAGGTATTGGACTTTACTGGGAAATTACACTGTGTCTAATGCAACTTTTCTTTGTTAATCAGAGCTTGTTCGGTTAAAATGGTAAAAAGTTAGGTTCAATTCAAAGAACTTATTTTGATTAAATAATTTATGTAATAGAGTTCTAGAGCTTGTTAATGAACTTCAATACCAATTTAAACAACTACACAGTCAAATATTGTGTTGAAGGTTAATTACATGATCAGGGGAGTCACCGCGGAACTGAAATTAATTTCTCTATATTGAAATTTTCCAACCTTTTAATTGAGTCATTATTTTATGAATTCCAATTTTTAATAGTTTTAATTTTCAGAAAATCCCCCCCCCCCCCACCCCTTTTTCATGTTTTATACATTTGTGAAGAATTAGTTCATGCCTTACGCAAAGAGGAAAAGTCTTTAGAACGTGTCCTTGAGGATCCTACCCTGCTTACAATGTGAGCATGTATTCTCAAGACGTGAGAGTTCTCCAGGACACTACTCGAGGCTAGAAAACACCTGGTAAGGCTATAAGATGACTCATGGAACCTCACGACGTGAGCAAGTCATTCTCACGACATGAGCAGGTCATTCTCAGAACTTGAGAAGTCATTCGGACACCTTCTGAAGCTAGAAACACAAATGGCAAGTCTACGAGGTAACATAACCATGGATCACGATGTGAGTATTGTTTTCTCACGACATGAAAGGGCCTTGGACAACCTATAAATAGCATTTAGGGCTCATTCAATCTTTACACCTTCTACTTTCATCCTCTCTCGTTTTCTGACAGCTGTTTCCCTTCTCGAGCCTGACAACGACAATCTGCTGACCATTTCTAGTTCGATACTATGAAATCACGCTACTATAGTGAGTTTCACTCCCCCAATTTTTAATATTTTCAGGGGTAAATGTATGCTAAATATTATATATAAGTTAATATTATGTTTATATGATAATATGTTCGTATCAAGATAACTAGTTATATTAACCGGGATATAGTTGTTTTGTATCATATATATACCTAGAATATATCTGATATATTGAAATCATACAACTATCTTAAACTTGTTAGCATGTTTTTATAATAGAATTTACTAATATAGCCAGGGAGTCATACTCGATAATTCTATATACTATTTTGTGTTATAGTCCCAGAGTTATACTCGGGAGTTCTATATACTATTTTGTGTTATAGTCCCAAAGTTGTACTCGGGAGTTCTATATACTATTTTGTGTTATAGTCTCGGAGTTATACTCGGGAGTTCTATATACTAATTGTTAAGTGTGTTGCTATTATTGGTTTTATGTTCAATAAAACCTGGTTTTTACTTCAAGTTATAGTTGTTGTATTGCCTAAGTATTATAAATATTAGGATTAATGTTTAAATTATAGTCTAGTAACTTAGGGTTTTAGACACGAATATGATTTCACTATTAGAACTATAGGAACTCGACAAAGTCTACATGAGCTATTTTATTCATCAAATAAAATTGGAAATCTTAGGGGAAATCCTCTAACCTATAGTCGCTAATCTCGTGAGAATGAGGAAGTTATGTAGAGATTTATGCGGGTTAACACCCTACCTGTGGTTGGTAGCTACAACCCAATGGTTTTCGGGGAATGAACTTGCCTATTTTTCTAACGAGGAAGTTGTGTTTGGATCTATACGAGTTAACACCCCCACCCGTGGTTGCTAGCTACAACCCAATAGTTTTGGGGCGATGAACTTGCCCAGTTTATTCTATTATGGCGACGATGAAGCGTACGGAATCTATTACCAGGGTGCGACACTTATAGCACCATTCAGAGGTAGTGGCGTCATATAGAAACGGTTATGGACTCATAGTAACACAATTTTAGAAGAATTATACTTTGTCGATATACAAGTATTAGTATTAAGTATAAGTTTCCCGAACACTTATAATCTAAGTACAAGGAATTTGTAGGTATTTTACTTATTCAATAGTTAAACAATTATACCTAGTACACATACTCGTATAGAATTGAAATAAGATTTATACGTAGGAACCTTCGTTTGTATAGGATTACAAACACTTATATTCATAGTATATGAAACTTGTAGGTATACTACTTATTTAGTTAGTAAATCACTATACCTAGGATATATATATATATATATATATATATATATATATATATATATATATACTGTATGTTAGAAACAAGGATGAGTCAGAATAATATTTTCAAACTATGTTCTATACTTTTGAAACTTGGGAAAAAGTACCTTTTTTATTCAGAGTCAAAACATGTGGACTCACCAACTTTGTGTTGACATAATTTCAAAATGCATGTGTTTTCAAGAATTTGATAAGCTGGAATGTTACTCGAACAGGGGAAGTTTTACTATTATTCTCTCTGTTCATATGGAACATATATATATATATATATATATATATATATATATATATATTAAGATGTGTGTGATAATTTAGGTACTATGTAATAATCACTAGGAAACAAGAATAATGTAACTTTCTATCATCAATAAGGTACATAGTTTATAATAATTCTTATGTACTATTCAGTATATGTTTGATAACTGTGATACAAGAATGAAGTTACACCGCCTTGTGTTTCCGCCGCCGGCTGGGGATGTGACCCCCCACACCACCAAATAGATAACAACAAGCACACATGAGCCTTTAGCATGACTAGACCACCTCGCAGGGCCTACAACCGATCTAGACAGCTCTTCGGGCCTTTGACCTGACTAGACCATCTCGCAAGGCCTATAGCCTATTCGGACCACCCCGGGTATCTTGCCCTTTAGCACAAAGCAGGACTGCCTCAACCCAACCACAATATGTTGAAATATGGAACAGATAAACATAAACATATAGCTCGCAAGTACAGGTAATCATATAGATCTACCAATATAACAGTTCGCTACAATATGAAAACATCCTAGATACCAGGATACATAATATAACTTAGAGGGTCGGTATTAAAGCCTTCGACCCATGAGTATAGTGAGGAAAACTCACCTCAATGTCCAAAAGATAGCTGAACTGAATGCTACTTAAAATGCCGACTCTATGGGTTACCTTTACAACACATAGGGACCAAGTTGAATCTATTACTCAAAATATCCCAAATATCCTAAAGTCAAACTTGGTTAAAGTTAGCGGTCAATGGTCAAAATTCAAAAGTCAAACTCCAACTGGTCGCCATGTCCTGGCCATGTTGTGGCTGCTAAACGACAAGACAGATGGGTTTCTACCCAGTCGCCACATTATGGCAACCTAAGGCCATGTTGTGGGGTCTGGTCTGGATTGCTTAATCCATTAAGCCATTTTCCTAGAACTTTTAGAGTTCTAAAGCCCATATTTGGTCCTTCCTATGGTCTTGATGGACAAAGTTTCCAACTTTATCCATTAAGACCCCTTAAGAAGTCAAGATTCCAAACCCTAATTTCTTAAGGGTGACCAAATGCATCAAGACACCATTTACCACTAAATCTCCAGAGTTGCTCACCCAATGTTTCACAAATGATATCTTACTCCTAACAAGCCCTAAAAATCTTGGCTTTATTAACATGCATGTATAACGCATGTCCCTTCAATTTTAGGTCAAAAACATGGCAATAAAGACAAAAACTTGAGCAAGGAACCAAAAACTATATACATTCTCAAATCAAGAACATATAACACTAGAATCATCACATGGATCTATAAAGTTGCTAAATTTATGTGATCCAACCTTCCAATTTCTCTCAGCATGAAGATATGGGGATAAAATAGCTATATCTACCAGAAACGTGCTCAAGGTAGATGGGAATATTTGCTTGCTGAAACCAAGATCAAAGATTTATGAAGGCTAAAAGGGTGGCGTACAAGTTTTGAAAACTCAAACCTTGAGTTAACTTAAGATCAATGTTTGCTAATAATGGAGATCCAGTCAAGTCTAGATAAACCAGTCTTGTCTCAGAATTAAGATAATTAACGAAGTGATCAAAAGTATATATGATTAAGTATGAACAATGTAAAGTAGTTAAAGAACAAGAAGAATGTAAGAGAGAATGATTGATTAGATAATTCTTGATAGATGTGGAAAAGGTGCATGTTACGCACATGATACATAGGCTGCTACTCCAAAAATAGTCAAGTAGTAACTAGAAGACAAGTAAGAAAAAGTAAGCATGGACTGCAAGACTTTTGAAGATCAACAGACTGACGTAACCATTGTTATTGATCTTGTCTCATGCACTATACTATAAGAAAATTGAACATAACAAAAGAGTACTTATAACAATTAATGCACATTACAAACTTAAAAACACTTTAACACTAAGATGCATCTAAGACGAAACTATGACTTTGGAAATCATCACCTCGAACATGCTTCACCTCAGATTGATTAAGGGTCACTTTTCATGTTCTAAAAATACCCCCGTAAGTGACCTTAGCAATCATCTAATTTATCACTTAGATTTATCAAACATAAACAAATAAGCACTTGGAAGCCAACTTTGGACTTCGGTGTACCATTCACGATGCACAATAAATTTCTTTTTGATGTGCTCAAAGGAATCACTCTTGGAAGCATTTGAAATGCAGTCTGAAGAATCTTTGTGGGAAAGAGGTGTTTTTCAAGCACTCTAAAAAATTATTTTTGATTGGTCTTAATCTTAAGGTAGACATAACCAAGTTCTGGTTCTTCAATTGGTCCTTTTGCTAAGATCTGAGCTTTAGGGAGTTCATTTCTGAAAAGGTGAGCAAATTCTACGTGGGATCAATAGAATCCAACAATGTAGTCCTTGAGAAACCTGATTGTTGAGTTGTAAGATCTAATGCTTGATTCATTTGATTGATGATCTCGGAGATGAGCAACTATAATGAGATTGTCGTTTGGATTCATCGTGGGAAAGTCTGCATCAGTAATGGTAATGGTGGATTCCTTATTCCAAGGTATAAAATATATGTATAGAAGACATTCAAGCTCAAACACGCTTGGAACCTTATTACCATATCCAATAATCTTTGTAATTCTTTTCTGAGACCACACTTCATTTTGAGGTCGTGCATTAGTGGAATAGAAGGTTCTAAATATCTCACGCTCAATTCAGATAATGATTTGTGGATCATCAGATGGATGCAAGGGTGCAAAATTGATATTGTAGCATCCATGAGAAGATATTGGTAAGTCAAGTTGATGAGCATCGTGTGTTGGAATATCGAAGTACATAAAGGGCACAAAGTGTATGTCGTGTAGAATCCCTTCTTGGAAGAGAGAAATGCCCAAAATTGGATTGAGATTGTAGTTGAGTGCTTGAATGCATATGCTTTCTTCTAGTGCTTGTTGTAATTATTCTTTTTACAAGCCCTCAAAAATTTCGGATGAATTTACTAGGCTGTCCAAACCAATAGCTATTTCTTTGCCTCTGTCTATTGATTGATCAGCTTGAGAAGAGATGGATGAGATGATTTGATGGTCGTATGGAGTAATGAATAGCTTGGATGCAAGAGGAAGCAAGGGCTCTTCAGGGATTTCATTAGGTTTCCTAATAGGATAACCTACATCGATTTAAACAAACCATGGAGTAGGATTCGGATGAAGCATTGGTTGAGTGGCTTGGAAGGCATCAATTGTCAGCTAGGTTTTGTCCTTCTCCATGTATCGGCTCCTTTTGAATGCTTCGGACAAAGACAATGGCCAAGAAATTGAGGACCATTTCATCTTTTCTGCTTCCGAAAGGACTTTGGTAAGTGGTTCACTAATAGGTATCATCCAGAAAATTATCTTCATCACCATCAGTTTCAAAAGTTTCTAATTCCATAATTTATATATCTGAATCTTCACCTCGGAGAGCAAATTCCGAAATTGATCTCCATTGAAATGTTTCTTGTGGTTCTCTTTGTTGTTCTCCCCCTCTTGCATGGGATGGCCCTTCCTTCGATGCAAATAGATTAGACTTGAGCTCGCTTAGATGTTCAAAAACACACTGAAAGCTCATATTGATTTTCTTGGAAAGTGAATCATAAGCTTTGGTAGTTGGAGCTTGTGCTTTGAGGTGAGCAAAGGCTTCTTCAAGAATGAGAAGCATTTCAACAAAATTGTAGTTCGGAACATCCATATGATGTTGAGCTACATGGACGAACTTGAGAAGTACTTCTTTCATGACCATATTCATGGCATCTTTATGACGAATCTATTTCTCCAATCTTTGAATCTGTTTCTCATGATGAATTTGAGTTTACTGGATCAGGGTGTTTGTATCAGAGAGCATATCATCATGGACATTAAGCATGGTGTTGACGATAGTGATGTGATGATCCATGTTGTGCTTGTAACATGCTTCCACATCTTCTAGAGTACGACTCAGGAAAAACAAGATAAGTTGGTCCAGTTGATTGGCACGATCAAGTTTGGATGGAGCGGCAACCTTGATCTCGGAAAGGGATTTGAGTACCAGGTCATGTTTTGATTCTAGACCTACTACTTGCTAAGTGACCTTGTCAACTATGGAGTTAGCTATTACAACATTTTCCTGGAGTTCTAACAAGGAAAATGACTCCACAATATTATCATCAGAGGATCTCATGTCCGAAGTGGAACTTTCAAACTTGTGATCTTCATCATCTTTTCTCTTTTCCTCATTGTGTGGAGCTTCTTGAGTAGGGGATTCTTGATGACCTTCTAATGTGTTTTATGGAGGAGGAGGAACGACTTCATTTTTCTCAAGTTCAACATTTTCATCCAAATCTACAGATAACAAAGAGAGTCCAAAATGAAATGAGCTTTAGAGGTGGAAGGCTTCTAGAAAATATTGAACAAGGTGGGAACATGAATGCCTCTGAAAACTGTGCTACCATATTCAAAGAGGAACTATTTTGAGACTTCATCATCGGAAACTGGAGAAGAAATATCTACAACACTTACAAACTTTGGAGGAGGATCATCCGAGATATTGGATGACTCGGGAACATCTCCTTTGGCATCAATATTGTCTTGAAGATGATCATTCATATATAATATTGTCAAGCACAGGAACTTCTAAACTCTGTATGACCTTGACTGCATTGATGGAAGGTTGAGGCTCTTGGTGAATTTCTTCATTTGATCAGTAACCGAAGGGGTTGCGACTGATGATTTCTCGTTGGCTCATGCAAATGAGCGTATATTCCACTTGTTCTCTTCATAGATTCGGATGCAGTGTGTTAGCCTTGTCAACAAAATCTTCCTAATTTTTGTCAAATATACCTGATTGTCCTCTACTTGAAGCAGGAATCAGACTGGTTGCGGCTTTCAAAATAGGAGGGACTACTTCTGTGTCGGAAAGCTTGAAATCAGTGAAAGGGTCCACTGATTGTGCTTGTGTAGAAGAAAAGGGCAAATTCAACTTGACCTGTGAGTGTGTCCTAAGGGGCTCCAAGGCACTTTGTTCGATACTGTCACCCCCTTTTTAGGAAGACGGGGGTAGATTATGTGTAGAATCCATGTGTGTCTGTGTATTTTGTGACTTTGAAACTCCGAAGGGTACTTTGAAAGTGTGGCTGGGTGGGGTAGAGTGAGACCCAAAGTCAGGTCGAATTCCGATTTTTGAATCCTTCTCAAAGGATTCACTAGCTTTGGTTCTCTTTCTGGCTCTGACTTTTGAAGGGGATGCCTCTTGCTTGGTAATCTATTTCACTCTACCTTCAGAGGTGGTTGGTTTATTCTCTTCTGAGGTTGTTTCATCCTAGACCAGGACAGGTTTTGTTGGGTTGAACACAACCGATGTCTTAAGATGGTGTTTGAGATGAGGTGAGTTAGAAGGAATAATGCTTAACATATAATGAGGTACACGTCTTATATGTCCGAAAATAGTTTGGCTTGGCAACATATATGTTTTGATATTTTTGAAAGACGAGTATACCTCTCGGATGTCTGATTTGAGTGAAATAGCTTCATGTATCTCGGAGCATATCAATTGCAGATCTAGAGCCCAAAATCTCGGACACGGTATTTCATTCAGTTTCCCCTTGACAACGAAATTCCTGAAGTCTTTCCAGAGGACTTCCAGTTGATCGACGATGCTGGCTTTTCCGGTGAAGATGTTGTAACCCACATAAAGCCAGTCCTTGCTCATAGTGTCTATACCACCATGTTTTTCGAAAAAACCCTTAAGAATAAGATGCATTAAGATTGTCCAATGACCATGAATGGTTGATTTCTTGAACTCTCCATTGTAACCGATTTGAGCAAGAATGATTGAAACTCTTTAAAAGATGGTTCCTACACTTGAAAACCTTTGGGGTTTTCTTTAAATCCAATGGCAATGAGGAATGTTACCTTGTGAACTAATACAATCCTGTCGCCAGTGATCTTCACTTCAAGAAATTCAACTTCAATCTTCACATGTTCGAAGACTTTGTGAAGAAGTCTGAGATGGAAATTAGGGTTAAGGATTTCAGTAAGAGGAAGGATGATAAGATGACAAGAGATGAAGTAGATCATGATTCTCACATAATTATTATAATCCACTATACCAAGTGAAAACAATTGGGCAGTTTCTCTGAGAATGAGTTCGGTTGAAGAAGATGAAGTAGACCCTTTGGAATATTTCTTCTTTGTTGCAGGTTTTGATGATTTGGGAGCCATACCAGAAGATTCGGAAGCGATTTCATAGAGTGAGAAAAAGCTTGAAGAACAGAATACGAAAGAAAAGCTATAAGAAGACGATAGCCAAAGTGAAAAGTAAAAACAGTTAGGATTCAAAATCTTTTTATATGTAGGAGTTCTTGGGTCGGGTCGAAGAGTTGAATGATGACACCCGAAATTGGAAATGGATTGCAATTACTGCACACGCCAAAAAGGCTTCCTATGTGATAGTTAACATCCAAATGGTACTACGTTTGTTTATTTTACTTTGGAAAAATGTCGATTAAGTTCTGAATACTCAGTACTTTATTGTAACGTGTGCCAAAATCTCTTTTATTGTGAATTAAGAGCATAATCATAAAATAAATTACCGTTAAGATAAATATGAGAAAACCTTTCGGAATTAAACTCAAATAACAACCTTAAAATTTATTTATTGCTGAGAATCCCGTAACAATCAGATTTCGAGATGGAATGTCATCAGATGCTTCGGAAAGAAATGAAATACATCATTGCTACATGATATAGATTTGGAGATGGCACGATCTCAAAATGAATATCAGAGGTAGCAATGCATGAAGATCTTAGAGGACAAGTTTTTGAAGAAGAGATTTCAAATTCCGAGAACTAAAGGAACAAGGCTCGGAAGGAGATAAGTGATGAAATCACACTACCATTTGGATTTGAATTTTGAGGTGTACTTCATAGAAAATGTTCTGAGGAAAGATATTCAAGGTATCCGATGTGACTATATCAGATGAATCATCTAGTAAGGTAGAATTATAAAAAACATAAGACAAAAAGAAACGCTTGAACAAAAAGACACATATTGATCCTTTATTTTCTAAGAAGAAACAATTATGAGGAGAAAAATGTTTTAATTTAGAATTATTTGACTTTCTAATGTATCCATTAGAGAGTACAAAATGTTGATACGACGTACTCTAGGCGCATGATTAGCTCTTTCACCCTAAAGGGTCTCATCCAATAGGCGTCTGATAACTCACTTTGCGTAAGAATAACAAAAGCTAGGTCAGAAAACCATACCGTGGGTTAGACCCGACATAGCTCTCTGATGCCTAAGTTGGATTGTGACTTTTCGGTGTTGCTTTTGTGTTAAGGAATATATGTTATCCTTTCTTACCTGCCTGTTTATCATGTCTTCAGGGGTATTTATAAGTTGTCTGTGGTTAGTAAAGCCCATTTATTACACTGTTCGTTCACCCATTACTCGATCTGCGAGCGGTCGCACTTCATGTCCTTTCATTGTTTATTTTATTTGCTTTGTACTATTTGGTATACTTTTTGGGATACAATTCCGAGGCTTGCGTATTATGTATTCAAATTCATATTTGTCCGAAACAAGTGGCAATGCTTGTAGCACCGACCTGGTGAGTACCAGGCCGATAGTAGGTTTCCTTGGACTACCGGCCCTGGTACACCATTAAGCCCCCCCCCCCCAGTCTGAAGGGTAGAAGAAAATTGTTGAAATATTTTTTCCATTCAGCCTTTTAAATCCATATCTGGTACTGTAAAATCCTCCGCATGTTGTGAATTAAATGCTTGTGTCGTCGCACATAATCATTCTTGCTTTGATTAGATTTCCCTTAATAAATGCTTTAACCGGTTCCCTTGACTATTTATCGGGTATGCCTGATTGTTCTTGTAGAAACTTCCTTGCATGTGTTCTTTTTTACTTTGCCATCACTTTGACTGGTATGGGTGATGAAATGTACGTAATTGTGTCCGAAGTGGACTGCTGAACATTGGAGTAGTATATTCATGAATATCACATGTCTCTTGTACTTGGTTTCCAATTTTCATCTTCATCTTCGTCTATTCTTGATGCCCTGCCTGGTAAGATTGGTTTCTATCTTCGACATCTTGTATGTGGGTTATGGTTACCCCCATCTTGCTTCTTCTTAGAAGTTCTTTGTTACTATAAAGCTCCTCTAGTCCAACTGTGTCCGAATGCAGTATCAAAGATTATCACTTTTGAAGTTTTTGTGTTTCTCATGACATACCACTTGATGTCTCTTTGTTTCACTATATTTATCGCTTGAAGAAGTATGATAATTGGTTTTATTTCAGTAGTTGTCACTTTCCTCTATCTCCATATTTAGCTCATCCGAATGGGAACTGGAAAAGTAGGTTTTGCTGGGTGGACATACATAGCTTGTGTTTACCATTTGTCCCATGTTATGTTTCACTTGGTGATGACTCGGTATCTTTGTTTTCCAATTTTCTTGTGTTTGTGCTTTTATTTTTTGCATTTCTATGTAAAGAGGGCATTTCTTCCGGAAGTTATACTTGTCCTATTTCATATTAGCCTATTCTGGAAAGCCAGTTGTCAACTACCAGTGTTGTTTGTATGTCATGTAGGTTTGTCTAACCTTTTTACTGGATTTAGCATAAGTTCTTTTGTGTTTTCTTTCCCTGGTTGTGGTAATCTCCTGATATAAATGTTAGCTCCGGGTTTTTTTATCTATGCTCATTTATTATTGCAGATAGGAGTAAATTCTCCTTTCAGCTGACATCTTATTTGGTTGGGATATCCCTCCCAAGTCTATTGTGGTGGATGATGCGGTTCTTGACCAAAATATGGACCGAATGACTTCGATGCCCGAATCACCCATTTCTCTTCCAGGGTTTGGACCGAATGCTTTCTCTATCGATCAACTTCTGGAAATAATTTTTCCTGGGATTGGCTCTGCAAAGGTCTATTCCTCTAGCTCCGTAAGAATTGTGCCCCCAGGAAGTGTTTCTTCTAGTCGAAAGTGTAGGCAAGTACTTTCGCCTGATCAATTTGAACAGTTTCTCCATAAGATTTCCCATGTGGGCCCTCTCTTCTTTTCTCCTTCGTATTTTGGTCATGTTGACCCCAGACCGGCTGGTATGTAAATGATTTGGCATGCGTAACGTATTTACATCTATGTTATGGGTTTTAAATGATTATTTCACTTTACTAACATTGTTTTCCCAATTTTGTAGGTGAGTTCCCTTCTTATGTGTTGTTTGAGGAAGAGTTGGATGAAGCATGGTGGTTAATAGTGATGGGTTTGAGCATCCTAACACTTCCTAAGTGTACATGCAACCCTAATAACCTTGGATCTATGTTTGTCTAATAATCATGCAAAGGTGAATTCCAAGTTTATATTCCTATCTAGCATACATGGGGAAAAAATTTTAACTTGAATGAAAGATAGAATAAGTTACCTTGTTGTTGCTTATGATCCTTGAAACCTTGTGAGCCTAGCACCCCAAGTGTGATGCCTCAAATGCTTCACACAACACCAAATGCTTTTGGAATGACTTTAGAGAGAATACACACTTCTAAAATCGGCCTAGCCCTCCTGTTTCTTATGTGTAGCCGATTTTGGTGGAGAATATGTTCTTTATATAGTGTTGACACATCTAGGGTTACACCATGTAAACCCTAATGTGTCATGACTCTTCATTTCCATGACCCATGGGTTTGTAACTCCCATGGAGTATCCTATGGGTGGAACCCAACTTGATAATCCATGGAGCCTCTTAGCCCCACTATACAAGTTATTGATGATTTACATAATCAACCTATATATTTAATTAGTTATCTTTTGATCACTTAATTAATTCTAAATTAATTCTTGATCAAACTAATTAAATAATATTATTAATATATTAGAACTTATAATATATTAATAATCCACAAGTGTTATTTCTCTCATTTAGTCTATCCAATTGCATGGTGCCATGCAACCCAAATGGACCATGCCGGGTCGGGTCAAGTATGTACCAGAAATAGTTATGGACATAGACACCTTATCCAACAGTCTCCCACTTGGATAAGTCTAATAACTATAACTGTAATACTTCAGGAACCGAACGGAAATCGTAGCTCTTTCAAGGTCTCTCGGAATTGAGAAGATGATGATACGCCATTTAAGATAAGTGATCATATAATCCTCTGTTCTAGATATCAGTCGGACAAATACATGGAACAATGTCTTACTTATTGTCCAGCAGTTTATTTCCCGATTTCCGATTTGTTTGACAAAGAACTTAATTGAACACATTAACTTAGTTCTAATCGGGCCCGGTACATAGGTCAAAACAAAATCATCGAGGGGACCAGATATCAACTTCTAATCCAAGAAGGAACAGATAAACTTTGACTCATATGTTTGTTCTACTACTCATTGAATTATACACAAAAGCACGTTTTATAACATCGAGTTACCAATGCGTTTACATACAATCAATGCATAACCAACTCATAAGTAACAAATCATATCTCTAGGTTTGAAGACTTATATGATATTACCGTCTCACGATCACTCAAGATAAATTCCATGAAGTGATTCCAGTGAGCATGGGTTAAGTCCAATGCTCAGAACTTATGAGCACTCATGATTGTTGTAGCCATGTCCAACACCTTAGACCTCTGCAACCAATCATGACAATCTCAATTTATGCCTACTTCATATGACCGACTGCGGAGGTTCGAATAATGTGATATACCAAACATAATTATTCTAGAAGTCAAAACATGCAAAAGAAATATAGTAAACGATCGACAAGAGATAGCAACACTTTACTCATAAATAAAACACCTTTTATTCATCATCTAATGTCAATTACACTTTACAAATTTCAAGGTTATCTAACTACTAAATCTAATATCATCCTTCAGCCTTATGCTCCGAGCATGCTGGAGATGCTTAACCCGAGTCAGTCCCTTCGTGAGGGGATCTGTTGGATTCTCATCCGATGATACCCTCTTCGCCACAAGGAGTCCTTCTTCTATTCTGTCACACCCCAAAACCGAGAACGGCGGAATACGTTCTGGGGTGGAGGACGTCATGTACAGTATCATAACAATTGCATAATAGTAAAAACAAGCGACAACAACCATTTCATTAATATAGTGATTATAATTACAAACGTGTTCTGCACAGTTAATAGACACCAAAAGTATAAAAAAAAATATGAATCTTGTATACGCTCCATCTTCTCAAAAGCTGCACCAGTACTTGTCTATCTTTGACCTGAGGATACAAGTTATTTTGAAAACGAGTATCAGCATAAAGCTGGTGAGTTCATAAGAATTTAGTGTCGTTGTTTGTATAAAAGTGTTTACAATCATGTAATGTAAAAGCTGTAATTATTGTTTGAGAATAGAAGAAATCCTTATAAAATCCTATATTTTCCAAAATTGAGCATTTGTAAGTTACATCCTTCATGTGTGTAAAAGTATTTCCATTGAAACTTTCAGTTATAAAGATAATGTAATAAACTTCCTTCATGTAACGTAAATGAGGAAAAGTATTGCCGGTTGGCTGTAGTAGTGTTGCAAACTTCAATCAGTAATATGTATTTGTTTACTTCGGGAATTTAGCTTAGACTTTAAGTCTTAGTATGTTAATTTAGATATGGATGTGATCTCCCATGTAACCAAACTGAATGATAAGAGGGAGTCCGATGACCTTCCCGGTCATACGTAGTGTAGTGATGTAATGCCACCCCTGGGCCTAGTCGGCTCGGACTGTAGTTAACAGTCGGGATGTAATAGTGTCTGTCCTGTATAGATCTATACTTGTAGTGTTGCTTTCCTTCCAGGAAGCTCTGGTTACATGGTATTTCCGCAGTAGAGTGTCGTATAGAGGGATAGTGTGTTATACTCTGGACTAGTGTATTCTCTTGTGTTATAGTATAATAAGCTTTTAGTATAGTACATAGAGTGTTCTCTTTAACGTGCATTAACTTGTAATAGTAGCAATTATAGTGAGTATAGTAGTAATAGAGGTAACGAGCAGTAGTCTTAGCTATACCTATTATAGTTAAATAGAGTGTGGGGTTGCATGCCTTTGATTTACAAAGGTATTGAATAAGATGAGGACTTTCATATCTAAATATACAACTAATAAATCAACGACAGTCGGACGGATAACAATATACCCTAAGACCACAATCAAACAAGAACAGGAAATAAGGCGAGCTATCGGTCCTAAGTCCTTCAAGTCTTACTTATATAAATATATTAGTGTAGATATAGTTTAAAAGAAAAGTAGTTTAAACACAGTTTGAAATAGTTTAACAACAATCTAACCTTGAAAATGCGTTTGATAATTATTTAAAATAGTTTTATTGATAAGTAGCTAAAAATATAAAAAATCCTTTTTAGTTGCAAGTTATAAATCACATATGATTCGATACTAACACTTGTTGCATTTAACTTGTATCCCCCCCCCCCCCCCCTAAAACATGTAAAAACATTTGAAAAGATTCATTAAGGGGTATGAACTCACCTGCAGCGAGTTTAGTGGGTGAAGTTGTTGGGTAGAGTGCTAGACGCCAAATGAGAATATGAACACTCACACAGATCCTATGAAACACGTACTGACACATAATGGTGTCTAATTAGTTATCTAATCACTAAATAAGTAAGTAATTACACCTTAATGCATGAAAACACTTTACTTTAAATGTTAGAAGGCTATTGGGTTGCAAGGAACTAGTGTAAAGCCTCACTATGGAGTTTACTCCTCAAATACTCACCTTAGGTGAGTTTATGGGTAAGGGACCTATTCCCCCATAAGTTTACGGTCGTAAACGCATGGGAGGAGTATATTTGTGTGCCTTAAGGTTTCTTGTATCACTAGGAAGGGTTCTAGGGTCAAATCCAAGGCTTGAGGGGTGTTTAGGGTTCAAATGGAGCACTCCCTTGGAGTTTGCGGTCCTTGGACCACTCCTTGGGAGTTTACGGTCGTAAACACTAGGTTTTATGGCCGTAAACCCTTTAGCACATCCTTCACTTCGTGTTTTGTGGTCCTAAGCTCAAACATACAAGTCTCTAGCCCAAAAATCATGTTAAAGAAGGAGTTGGGGCACCAAAACACCATTTATGGTGTTTACGGTTTATGTGTTTACGGTTCATGAATATTCATGGACCGTAAACCCATGTTTACCCTCCTAAAGGCCCGATTTTTGGTTTCAAGCTTCATGCATGTATGTTTCTAAGTCAAGGATGAGTATTAGAAGAGTTTTGGAGGGATTTTGGGCTACAAAAACCCCGTTAATGGTGTTTACGGTTTTGGGAGGTATTCCCAAACCGTAAACTCGAGTTTTTAAGGCTTTTGAGTGATTAAATCTCGAGGTTGTATGAATGCAAAGCTAGACAACAAGTTAGGGAGTATTACCTACGATTTGGAGCTTGAATGAGGTGATTTTTGAACAAACCCACTTGTAGAGAGAGTGACTAGAGTGGTAAAAAGCTCCATCTAGTGCCCACTCACCCTTTATATAGGGGTTGGGTTTGGGGCTAGGTGGGAATCTACCCGATATTGACGCGAAACGGGGTTTAAATTTTTACCCGATTAAATAGTCGTAATTAAAAACTTTTTCCAACTAAACGGGAGGGCAATTCACATGTTTTTATTTATTTCAATACGAAAATAATAAAATAAAATAAAATAAAATAAAATAAAACACTTATTTATTTTTCCACCCCAATATTAAACGGAATCTTAATAAAAATAGAATATTCTTTTAACAGAAACGGGTTATAACAACGGAATAAATTTCGGGTCGTCACATATTCGATGTCTAATGAAATGGTATTTTTCTGTCGATGTGTCTGGATCTCTCGTGATCCCTTGGTTCCTTAGCTAAGGCAACTGCACTTTCACTATCACATAAAATTTCCATTGGCTCTTTAATAGCTGGTACAACTCCAAGGTCTCCAATGAAGTTCTTCAGCCATATCGCCTCCTTTGCTGACTCGCTAGCTGCAATATACTCTGATTCGCAAGTTGAATTAGCCACTGTCTCTTGCTTGGAACTCTTCCAAGAAATTGCTCCTCTGTTTAAGGTAAAGACCCAGCCTGACTGAAAGCGGAAATTATCCCTATCAGTATGAAAGCTAGCATCACTATACCCTACAACTCTCAAGTCATCACTCCCACCGAGGGTAAGAACCCAGTCCTTAGTCCTCCGTAGGTACTTTAGGATATTCTTTA